>NW_011345719.1:0-3208 GCF_000735185.1 Notothenia coriiceps | reverse complement strand
ACTATTTGGTCTAACCAAGGCATTAAAACATTCAAAGACCTTTTATATTCACAACACATTTGCCTCTTTCCAACAGCTATCTGATAAATGTGCACTACCTAGGCAACATTTCTTCAGGTATCTACAGTTTGCAGTTTTGTTAATAATGATTTCCTCAGTTTCCTAATCACCCAACTGATTCGCCACTAGACACACTCCTTAGGCCGTCACCTACTCTGAAGCGAATGATGACGTGTATTTACGCTCAGATTTATTCTCTTCGTTTAGACATGGACTGATTCAGTGCAAAGTTGTGCATCGTACACACTTTACTAAGCTCAGGCTCTCTAAAATATATAAGGAGGTGGATCCAACTTGTGAAAGATGTAGCCAAGCACCGGCGAGTCACGCACACATGTTCTGGTCTTGTCCGGTCTTACACTCTTATTGGACTGAAATCTTTAGATCACTGTCAGAAATCACTGGAAAACCGATCGCTCCTAATGCTATGACCGCACTGTTTGGTCTAACCCCACCCACATGACCGCACTCTTCTCTGGAGACAGCCTACATAGCCTTTGTTACCTTACTAGCCAGATGCCTGATATTGCTCATGTGGAAGTCTCCAATATCCCCGGATGGGCGGACGACTGACCAACAAGTGCTATGTTTTTATTTGATATGCTTGATCTTTTTGTTCCATTTATACACATTGTTTGATTTCTACTTTTTCATTACGTTATTAATAATGGACTTAGACTCAAAGCCTTTAGTTTTTGTTGTTGTTTTATTTGTCCTGTCGTAATCCTTTTTTGTTTTGTTTTATTTATTTTGTTTTGTTTTTTGTCCTGTCGGACTCGAATCACACTGTTGTCATCCTACTTGTTTGCCAACTGCTATTGTGCTGTCTGTCTGGTTGTTTGTTTATAAAAAACTAAAATAAAAAGTTTTTTTTTTTTTTTTAAATCATTCTGTGTGACACGAAATAAATGGGGAAATTGTGCTGGTGAACACGAATCAATAGATTAATTTCGCGACTATACCACGAAATGCTGTGAGACTGGGTTGTAGCGTCCCATAGTAGACAGTTGTATGTTGTTAGAGTTGTGAATGAATGCTATTAAAAGGGATAGTTTGAAGGTGAAGGTGGTGTAATTAAATGTCAGTGTATTACCTACAGTACTGTGTTTAACTGCTGAGGGACGGGGTCAGTAGCATAACGTATTTTACCCAGATAAAAGAAAGGCTTACCTAAAAAATCCTTAGCTGAACCCCTTATCTATGCTTTTTTTTTTTTTTTAAAGCCACCAGACTCCACTGAGAAAAATATCAATCTGATATTGCAAAGCACGGGGGCGGCTGGTTTATTGCCGACTAAATTGGTTGTTTTGTTTGTGTTATTGTGTATTAGTTTGCTTGGTTTGTAATCACACAACGACACAAACTAACTATCTAATTGAGGCAGCAGTACAAAAGTAACTTCCATATTCAAATAAAAAAAATGTTCAACAAAGTCTGGTGGCTTTGGCAATTATTGATGGCGCCTTCAGTTTCCCATCAGAAAGGGCTCTCTTATGTCAAGGTAAAATAATATTCTAAATATAGCTTGTACTTAAACTGATTCTAATTTCTTTTTTAGGTAGGCTTTTCTTTAAGGTGGCTAAAATGTGGATTTTGATACAGTAAACAGTACTGTAGGTCATACACTGACGTTGGATAAGCACCTAATACCCTAAAGGGGCATTCATTATTTTAAATCAGAAGCTAAAGTTAGTAAGTGCCAGTATTCCTATTAGCTATCAGTGGCGAGCCGTAAGGGCCCTCTAGGCCCTCTCTGAGGGCCTAAGATATTCTAAAGAATAATATTTGAAAACATTAAAAAGAAATGTCAGAGGGCCTAGGTATAAAAGTCACGGCTCGCCACTGTTAGCTATGCAACAATGCGTGTAGAACAGAGTGTGGCCAGCGGAGGGTGTGTGTTCCCCCCCTTGTGAGAAATCAACGTGTCCTGTCTCACCGTGTGTCCCTGGAAGGTCTTGACCGGTCTGTCCTGACCCAGCTTACACACATGGATGCACATGTCTGTGCTGCAGGAGGCGAACGTGTTGTTGCTCTGCCAGTCCACATCCAGAGCCGGTGCTGTGGGGAGGAACGAGAGCTTAGAGGCACAGAGCACCAGGAGAGAAGACCAGATGAACACGATGCTATGACAACAGAGTGGTGCAGTCATTACATATTTTTGTGACCGGCCCAAATGTTAGCATCGCAAGCGCTCCCTCGATTGGTTTTTGGAATGTTACAGAAAATAAGCTCCGACTCATTTATGACACCTTCACGTTTTGTTCAGCAGGAATATCTCCACATTTTGACACCACTTTGTGAATTTTAAAGCATAAATGCAATCACCAGAAGTAAATACCTAACATTTGGCTATGAAAACAAACCACATGACGGTAAGATGACTTCACATCAACACGCTAAGCTTAACGCAGTTAAAGCTGACGTGATTCGTTTAGTAGTCTTATTCAGTCACTTGCTAGCAACCGTTATTTTTAAGACACCTAGAAACTCCAGACTTAGAACAAAGCGGGAACATTTTGTGAGCTTGTGTTAACCTCATACCTTATTTTGGGAAGCTAACCAAAAAGCGTTGCCTTGGAAACGAGGGTACAGGAAGTGTTAAAATGCTATCTAATTTTGGGGTCGAGGAACTGCACCAAACAATAGATTTCTTTATGCCATATTTGAATCTGATGATTCACTATTACCCTACTCTAAGGGCAGATATTGTTTTTTAAACAAAAAGAAAAGCTTTCAGCACATTTATTTAATGGTCCCTTTTGCACGGCAACCATGTCAAACACGGAGCTGAGTGCAAAATGTGTACAGACAAGTTAGGTTGAGTGTGGCAGAAACATATATCAGTCACAATGTGTGCAAAGAACTCTGATTATATGAATTTATCATCACTTGGGTGTCACTAGAGTTTAGCAAAAGGTTAAGTCAGTCTAAAACAGAAAGCTTCTTGTCACTCACCTGAGTGGAAAGGAAATTGTTGTTTGGCCTCTCCCGTATGTGCGTCCCAAATAATTGTGGTCTGTGTGAAGGAAGACATTTTCATTATTTAGACCAAATTAGTACACACACACAGACACACACACACACACACACACACACACACACACACACACACACACACACACACACACACACACACACACACACACAC
>NW_011345718.1:0-2648 GCF_000735185.1 Notothenia coriiceps | reverse complement strand
TTTAATGGTAAGCTATTGAAATTGTGATTCCATAGATGTGTCTCCCATCACCCAAATCCCCTGACTATTCTCTCAACTCAGTATTTACATTCTTATATTCTTATCAGCTGTGCACCATTTACGGCTAAAAGGCATGCTAAAAAGCCCAAGATTATAGAATTAAACGAAAAAATAAAAAAAAGGATAATTTTGTGTTATTGTTGAGTAAATAACAGTGTGTTATTTAGAAAAGAATAACAAATTAGAAGGAAAAAAAGATTTAAAAAAATACAGATTTCAGTATTTTGAGGCTCTAAGCCCCATTTATTTTCCTCACAGACGGGAAAAAAAGTCAGAAATTATACGATTTAAAAGAAAAACAAATCAATAAAAAGATAAAACACTGGCATGTAATTTACGTTAGAATAAATAGAATGGTTTTGAATAATAGATGAGAGAAAAATCTATGTCACTTTACAGCCCCGCCCACTTTTGGGGAAACCAATGCTGTCATTTGAACGGCGATCAAGCCTGAAGCCACAGAGATCTTCTGTTACTGTCCTTTGTTCTTAGAGGAAGTACAGAAACACGTAACTCTGGATTTAATGTTTGAGGTGCAATAAACGACACAGCAGCTTTTTGGCATGTTAAAACTATTATTTTCTGCCTCGCTCATGAGAGTAACAGCTGGCAAAATTACAGCCTCGCCTACTGATTTTTATTTAACCATATATCGAGCCCGATTCTCAATTTTCAAATGTGTGCTCTAAAATGATAGTTTATAAATATGACTATTATAAGCAAGACAATAAATGGCAAAGATATGTAGAAAATAAACGTATTTAAGATACGTTCATAACGAACGTAACGTGGGAGAAAATATGTTTCTAGAAGATATGTAGAAAATAAACGTATTTGAGATACGTTCATAACGAACGTAACGTGGGAAAAAATACGTTTCTTGCTAAACGTAATTGAGGATGCAGTTTAGTTCGTAATTTTTAGGAGACAGAGTTGTCTTTTAGATGTCAAACAAGATGGTGTCACACCTCTATGAAACCTGATGTACTTATGTACTTATGATTCTGTTTTCTTCAAGTTTGTACTTTGTTGGTCGAACGCACTTATTGTAAGTCGCTTTGGATAAAAGCGTCAGCTAAATGCAATGTAATGTAAGTCACGACATCCTTCGTCCGATTTTGACTCAACATCCCTCAAACGTCATAACAGTCAGAATGGTTTGCTTTCTGAAGTCGAACAAATTTTGAATTTGAGAATAATTTGAAATTACTCTGCATTATTTGAATGTCCAGCACACACAAACATAAATGTATGTCATTAAAAAGAGATTTTTAAAGCACCTTCTGAAGGCCAAAACACAACACCACAGCGCACGTCAAAACAAATCAAAACAACTGCCTTATGCATCTGTCCTATTTCCAGCATTTAAACCTCTGTAAAATAACACATTTTAAAAAAATGTTCCCATTGCTTGAACATGCGTCTAAAACAAGAACGCCAATGACAAACTAACGGATTGTTTCCGTTTGGTTCGGGTCATGTACCGTGAAATTGTTAAAAAAGGTGGAAGAGTAAGGTTTTGAAAAGCTTTTAATTAATAAATAATAGGCTACAATTGTTGTGTTTTTACAAGTTACTATCGTCAAAGGAAATAAAGCTGACGCATGCTCAGAATGTTGTTCTCTGACATGTGGTGTGTTGTTGCTGTAGACTTCATCACCACCTACTAGCCTGGGATACTTGTTCTGAACTTATGCCTATACTGTAGGTTTTTCAAATACCAGTTTGAGCCAGAAGAGGTTAAATATACCGGTAACAACGTTGTGCTAATGAGAAAAAGAGCGGCATCAGTCTCACAAGCACCAAAGGTTTCTGGAAAGGTAAAACTGTGATTTTGAGAAGCCTCTCATATTTCTATTCATTTATCTTGAGGAGCTTTGAGCCGATCTGTCAATGGTGCAACTAGGATTATCATTATAAAATGTATAATTATCAGAGGGAAGTAACCAAGTACATTAACTCAAGTACTGTACTTAAGTACAATTTTGAGGTACTTGTATTTTACTTGAGTATTTCCATGTTATGCTATACTTCTACTCTACATTTAAAAGGTAAATAATGTAATTTTAATCCAATACATTTATTTAACAGTTTAAGCTACTATTAACAAAACACATCTCTAAAAATGAAACTATATTTCAAGGGAACAAACTCTTTAAGTCAAAAAAGAGTCATATTATTTAAATACTTTACAAAGGCCCATCAGAACATTGTTTGTGTACAACAGTAAAATTCTACTTAATGCAAGAATAATATCTAAATATAATTATATACACACATGAAGGCCTTATTTCTGCACACTTTTTTTATTTTAAGGACATTTAGCTGACAATGCTTTTGTACTTTTACTTCATTAAGAATTTGAATGCAGTACTTGTACTTTTAATGAAGAATTTTGATAATAATGTACAGTATAGTACTACTACTCTAGTAAAACATCTGAATACTTCTTCCACCACTAATTATTTGTATTATTACTGGTCATGTAGCAGGTCATCCTGCTGTCAGCTCACCTCAGCTGCTTTATCTAGCTTGTGTGTGTGTGTGTGTGTGCGTGCGTGCGTGCGTGCGTGCGTGCGTGTAGATTA
>NW_011345717.1:0-1772 GCF_000735185.1 Notothenia coriiceps | reverse complement strand
CAGGGGCCTCATTTATAAAGGGATATACGCTCAAAAAATGGCGTACGGCAGTTTCTACGCAAAGTTTGCGATTTATAAAATACTAACTTGACGGGAAAATGTGCGGTCCTCCACGCAAACTCTAACCCATGCGTACGCACTAAGCACAAAAACGGGAGAGAGGAGAAACTGCGACACCGTTGGCAGAATGAAGAATGGAGAGAAATATGTGGAAATAATACCATCAATAAAATGTTACCTCTCATTTATCATATATGAAGAATTTATTTTCAAACATTGATTAAAGCCAATCTTAAAATGATTTAACAA
The DNA here is from genome assembly GCF_000735185.1 of Notothenia coriiceps. NCBI lineage: Eukaryota > Metazoa > Chordata > Actinopteri > Perciformes > Nototheniidae > Notothenia > Notothenia coriiceps. Next base: position 1,463 of record NW_011345717.1, on the reverse strand, counting down.
ACGCCTGTTTGAGACTCCTCAGTGCACACAAAAACATAACTGGGAGAAATAAATAAATACGGATATGTTATTTAAAACCACCTTGAATATGTTGTGTTAATGTTATGAAATGTTTTCTCATAAATGATGCGGTAAGCAGGAGGATAGAATTACGTCTAAACTGACACCGTTTTGCATTTCTATAGGTTGTAGATACGAGCATGGTTTTATATAGTATCATGTTTAATCATGTTTTATGCCGTTTGCTAAGACTTGATAAGTCGTTCGTAAAACACAGGAGGTATGGAAAGTAAGAACACCATATGTGGTAAATTGTACAGCTAATATAACACAACACATTAGTTGTATTTGTTACGGTGTGTGAAGCAGGCAGGACCCAAATGCAGATATAAACTGAAAAACTCCTTTATTTCAAGGCTATGCGATACAAACGAAGACAAAACAGAACACTCACCGAAGAACTAGTCATTGCACAAGACGAACCGACAAAGACAGACAGAAAAACCAGAACTTAAATACACACAAGACTAATCATACAAACAAGGAGGGAGGAGAAAACACAGGGACACCAGGTGAACACAATCGGGTAAATTAGACACACCAGGGAAACTAACGACAGGGAACCACAGACAGATTTAAACAAGACAAAACACAACGCAGACAGAAAACCAAAGACAGATCTAGACAAGACACAACGCAGCCAGAAACAGGCAAAACAGGAGGTGAAGACCTTTCAAAATAAAACATGAAACGAAAGACAGAAAAAGACAAGACAAAATACAATACAGACAGATCGTGACAGTATTTCCTTTAACTGGTGGATATTGAGTTGCTGCGGAGGGGGGGAGTTGAGATGCACAGGCTGCAGTGGAGACGCTGCGCACAGCTGATCGACAGCTGGGACAAAAACCGCCAAATACAAAAACATAATTCAGATCCAGCCGTCATGACTCCAACACTTACAGTTTCTCATCAAGGGGGGGTCTCCTGTCCCCGGTACAAACGCACTGCCTGAGGAAGGCTATGTGTATTTTTTTTGTCATTAACCTTTTTCGGACCACTTATTTATTTATTTTGGTGACGATCCGACCTCCATGCTGCTACTCTGGTTCAAACTGCATCCACCAAACAATATGATTTATCTCGACCTCCCCAAAATAACCAAAATCTGACGCGATGTGAGAAGTTTTTTTTAGCTGTTCTGTCGTCATTTCCTGCGATCTTCTTCTTCTTTTTCTTCTCTTTAATGGCAAACCGCTTCCACTTGGAGCATATATCTTCACTGTTGAGTTATTAAATGTTCATATTAAATCCTTGTCCTCAGACCAGTGCTTTTGAGGAATTTGAAGATCAGCTTGTTTGCTTCATTTCTTGATTTACTTTCGTATATTGACTTGAAATCCATGTCCTTGACGTTGAGTTGTTCCAGTGCAGTTTTCAGAATGAATCTTTGTCTGTTATAA
>NW_011345716.1:60714-65528 GCF_000735185.1 Notothenia coriiceps | reverse complement strand
ACCCCTGAGCCAAAGGACTCTCTCAGTGGCCGGGTCTCAAACTTTTTGGTCACGATTAATGTAAACAATTATTTCCGAGGCACACATTTATATGATTCATAGTTATAAAAAAATAAGAGAATAAATGAAAAACAGGTATTAAATACTATATATGACAGTAAAACAAGAATAAAGTTTAAAAGGGGAGTGATTTGTAAAATATCCATAAAGAAAAAGTACATCTGTTTACAGTTCTGTTTCAAATGGGTGTTTAGATGTATCCATAGATCTCTTCATGTTGCTCTCAAAGTGCACCAGATTGATGCTTTTAACTTCAATATTTAAAAAAGAAATCTTCCCTGAGGAGCATGCCCCCGGACCCCCCTATGTGAGGTCCACTCCCCACTTATAAAGACAGCACTTTACCCCTGCTTACACCTACAGTATATGCCGTGAGCTGATTATCGAGCCTTCATTGTAACAGTCATATACACTACGTATATGCGTGGGGATTGTTGCAGTAGAAAATTCCACTGTAGCGACCGGGACATTAATGGGAAACCCTACATGTTTGAGCACCCTCTATGAAACGTCAAGCTACCCCACAGCACCCCCAAAATAAATCTCTGGCGCCGCCACTGAGCCTGCAACCCTGTTTTGAAGAAATGCGCAGTGTGAAACAGGCTCATTGCAGCCACCTGTGATAAGACACACTTTCTTGCCAAATATCAACATTTTCTTTCTTTTCATTTTGTTTGTCACAGATTGCAAAGTGGCAAAGTATTATAACTTATTGTTCTAGGCAAGGCAAGGCAAGGCAAGGCAAGGCAAGGCAAGTTTATTTATATAGCACTTTTCTGTATGCGACAATTCAAAGTGCTTTACAAAACAAATTTAAAAAATGTTTAGGAATAAATACAAAAAAAACACATTATACAATTTTACAACAGACATTACAAAGCAAAGGTAAGAAAATAATAAAAATAAACACCACAGGTATACAATACATGTTTAAAAGGCATACTGTAGTTCGAATATGAGCATCTCAATTAAAAATTAAGGGATTGCACAATTGTATTATGTAAGTGATTTTTTTTTAAAGGAATATTCACGTTCATATTGATGTATTTTAATAAATGTTAACTTGGCCCATTACGTGACTATTTGTGTTGGGGGGGCCTGACTTTTTTTTTCTCCAAAGGAGGGGCATGACAGAAAAAGTTTGAGAACCGCTGCTTTAGGTGCACCGTAAGTATGGTTTAATTGAGGAGCAAGGTAACTTGTAAATTATATCCTTTTTATATTTATTTTAATTATAACTATGGTCTTTTAATATCCTTAAACAAGAGGAACCCACTTGGTAACCAGCTGTAAACACTGACATCATCCCCATTTAAATGTATGTGTTGTATATTTAAATACTCATGTATTGATGGTTTTATATTAGTATGTTGAGGGGGGGTTTTAATTACTGGCAGCATCCATAATGTAGATTTTGGCAGGTGTTCCCTGGCACCCAGATCAGCTGAGAGCTCCAGCTCCACATGACGGAGGCGTCTATAAACAGCAGTGTGGAGCTGCTGGAGCTGGAGCTGATTGTTTTCAGACCCAAATGACCAATATGACAATTCATAGAAAAGTGAAAGGCTTGTGTTGACAGTTGGATTTGGACAACTTATTCTTTGTGTGATTATTTTCATAAAGGTTATGTCACCATTATCAGCCCCACAATAACCTGTTTCCTGGTTGCCACAAGAGCTGAGTTATTAGTACTGCCAGGGCTCTGATCGACTGATTATATTTCACATCATTATTCCAAATGTGTAAAGCAACTAAAGGGATTCAAGAAATGTAGTGGAGTAAAAGTACATGATTTACCTCTGAATTGTAGAGGGGTAGCGTTGACTCTGATTGGCCGCTTAGCTGAAACTCCTGGTTGTATTACATGCATTTTTTTTAATTCCAAGTAGCATTAAGATGATATTCTATATACAAAATGTTAAAACAGCAAAAGAAGTGACTAGGATTTATATTTGTAGTCCTTTTCTAAACATTTCCCACCTGAATAAAGGGCAATAAGTATGTTGTGTTCCCTCTGTGTAACCACGTTACAGCCTGATTTGAGTGCCTGGATGTTATACACACAGTCAGCACAATGCCAGCAGGGTGAAGAACAGGAGCCTTTGTGCCGGCTCACTGAGGCACAGTACAGATTGCGTGGGCAAATGCGTCAAAAGACTGGAGTCCCCCCACCTCCCATCCCGAGCGTCTTACCTGACCACTCTGGTGCCGCCTTTGTTGACCTGCATGTCCACCATGCAGCCCGAGGTCACGTAGGAGGCCAGGTTCATCTCCGAGAACTCCGCCTGCAGAGAGGACAAGATGATACGTTACATCCTGCAACAGACTCTTTAAAGTCCCCTCTATATTTACAGTGACCAGAGGTGGGAGGAGTACTCAGATCTTGTCATGAGTAAAAGTAGAAGTAGGCCTACCAGAGTGTAGGAATACTCTGTTACAAATAAAAGTCCTGCATTCAAAAATGTTACTCAAGTAAAAGAAGAACATTATTACCATCAACATATAGTTAAAGGTCCCCTATTATAATGTTTCTCATCAATATATTATAGGTCTCAGATCCATAGCCTGTCTCTGATTGGCTGAAACACCAAACAGATCATTGCATCATTGCAGCATCCTATCCCCTCTGTTTCCAAAGTGCTGATTCTCTGTCTGTTACTTTAGATGAAAATAAGGAGCCCCTCCCCACGCCCCTCTGAGAGAGATTTGGTGAAAAAGAACTCAATGGTGCTCTAGGAGGAGATTCAGGTGATAAGGGGGGGTACCTTGGTTTCTGATTGGCTAATGGTTACACAAGACAAAAAAAATCGTTATTACATGATAAAGTGGCCAAAATCTGATCAGCTGATTTTCAGACAGGTTTTTATATAAATGGAGGTGCGCTAGTTTGAATGACTTTGTATACTGCAGAGTAGCTTGTGAATTTACTCCAGGTGGAACTAAAGTCTGATTTAAGAGTTCACTATATTTCACATCATTCATCCACATCTGTAAAGTAACTAAAGGTATGACATACATGTAGTGGAGTAAAAGTACACCATTGACTTCTGAATTGTGGTGGAGTAGAACTAGCAAAAATGTAAATACTCAAGCCTCTCAAAATTGTACTGAGTGAATGTACTTCGTTACTTTACACCCCTGGCAGTAACTTCTGTGCTTGGATACACAAACGCTCTGACAGAAATATATGTAAACAGTGTTCTGCTGCATTAAGAAAGTCCTGATAGTCAGGCTGCAGGTCTTTAGTTCGACATCTTCCTTACAAATAACGGGAAAAAAGAAAGGAGAAGTAGAAACAAGCCGTAAAGACAAAAGACAGTTTGTGCTTGATTTAATTTGCATGCATGGTTCTGGTTATGGATAAGGACACGAGAGGAGCAATCACATTCTCCTGCTACTGATGGTCAGTATCGTCACTAAATCTCCTGATTTCAGTGCTCCTGACCAGAGGGAGCGTTTCTGAACTGAACTCTCCTTTTGTCATATTAAGGCTGATGATCATCAACAGGTAGACGTACTGAACTATTTGTCTTAATGGTTTATTATTAAGCTAATTTAATTATTCTTTATTTTAAATACATTTATTTGTTATGCAGTATGTGGACACCTGATTTATTAAACAAAAATACAGATTGCTTTTGTATAATGTATTAGGCTTTAACAGCATTTGTAAACTATAACTGTTACTACATTTTTGATGTGAAATATCTTGGTTTCTTCTTCTCTAAGGTTACATTGTTACACACACTAATGTAAAAATCATCTTATTGTTATTTATGTTCTCGTTTTTATTTGTATTGCATTTGATATTGAGGTAATCCAAAAGTAACGGAAAGTAATGAGATTACATTTATTTTATTTTGGTTACTGATGACATGCAACTAGTTACTGTAGCGGATTACATTTTTAAAGGCACCCACTGTTGGATCACAAACAGCTCATCTCCCCTGGAAGGGAGGATGAGGAGGACATAGGGGCCTCTAATGGGCCCTAAGCCTGCTGACTCTGTGGACAAACTTAAATTGTTTTTGACATGATGTGCGTTGAGAACACTACAATAGATCATGAGTGCATTTATTTTGTCCGTGAGTACTCTAAACCTGATTCAGCAGAGGACCAGATTCCGTCTAACACTGCAGTGGTAAGCATTGAAATTATACTCAATGGAAAACATAATCAAATGGAAATGCCATCTGTAGTTCAGCTTTGTTTCTATCAGCTCTGTTGTAAATGTCATATGGCCGCAGCTTGCTGCCACTGAGAACAGAGCAACACCATCACAGTGTGTGTGTGTGTGTGTGTGTGTGTGTGTGTGTGTGTGTGTGTGTGTGTGTGTGTGTGTGTGTGTGTGTGTGTGTGTGTGTGCATAATGATTTATCGGTACCCCCCACTTTTTTAACGAAGAGTGACGAAGAGTCCAAGTTAAAATATACACTAATTTTACGCTGAATTAAACGGCTCAAATTTAATTAATGTTTCGACGATAATTAATCTAAGTAAAAAAATTAGCTCCAGGGCCCCGGATGGGTCCTTGTGTTAAATAATAACTTTTGATTTTATTTAACAGTGAAAGTATCTTACTATTGATATCGCACTTTTGGTATATCAGTTTCGATATGGATTGTTACGACGCACATCTCGCAGTTATTTTTTGTATATACAATTATTGAGTATATATATGGTAAGAGAGCGTGTATGTGTGTGTGTGTGTGGTGTGTGTGTGTGGTGTGGTGTGGTTGTGGTGTTGTGGTGTG
>NW_011345716.1:44490-60633 GCF_000735185.1 Notothenia coriiceps | reverse complement strand
ATTATGTACCACCACCAGGCACAGGCCACTTTGTTTATAAATTACCTCGAGGGCCGTTACCAAATGGTCTAGCGGTCCGTATATGGCCCGGGGGCCGGAGGTTCCCCACCCCTGCTTTAATATAATAACATTAGTATTAATATCATAACCAAAATGTCGGTGATTAACATTTTGTTTACCTAATACAGACTGATCACTCAACGCTGCAAACTGTCCATCATCCTAAATAGACTAAAAGCAGTTTTTTGTTTTGTATAGATCATTGGCTATGTGGGAAAATACTGTGTTTGAAATGTATAATTTAAATTAGATGTTAGCTTTTTGTTTTGATATATATATATTGTATTCCAGTCTCCCTTCATTCAACACAATGCTGCTCACCTCCTTCAGTTGGGAGAAAAGCTGGTTCAGGTTCAGCATTATGGGGGGACAGGGCTGCTGAGCCTAAAGATGGATCTGTTGGACCTGGCACCAGGGGGAGGGACAACTGATTTAGTATGAATAGGCGCTAAAAATGTGCCTGCATTTATTAAAAGGTAAAGGTAAGGTCAGAATGGAGAAACCAGCTCGAGTGCGCTAGAATTTGAAAGTACACAACCGAAAAAAATCTGCCCCTTCCTTCAGACTTCCTTACAGAGCCCCTCCTCCAACACACACGAACGCGAACATGACCAATGAGCGCACGAGATAAGTTTGTGCACAGATGGAAGGCTGACAGGCAGGTAGGCCATCCAGTTATTTTAGCCGGCCGGCTAAAATGATTGGTCGTGCTTTTTACAGTACTACGGCTTCCACAGATGACATTTTTTTATGTATTTATTGTCAAAGCACTTCAGATATTCATTGCTATCGGAATGTTAAGAGCATTCCATGGAATATAACAAAAAGTGTATCTCGAGCCGGTTTCTCAAACTTACCTACCCCACCTTTAATGTCAGCTTAGTAAAAAAAAAAACATTAGCTAAGACAAATTTCCACCACTCATGGACCACACCCACCTTTTCTTGTGAAAAACTTTAGTCCCTCTCTCTTGTCTTTCTCTCCTTTTTCTTAGAGCCTGACTTTTTGAGTCGTTGAGACATGGTACAACGGTACAACACACTTACGTAGGCTAAGTACTAGCATCCCTCCTCACATGCTTTCACTCTCTGCAAGTGCCGGTGCCGCACGTTTGGAGGCAGGACCAAACCATTACATGTAAATAGAAGGGGGTGTACAGAGGCTTTGGATAATTAACTTTTGGAAGAAAATAAGTTAAATGAATCGTAAGTTTAGTGGGTACTTTATCAATATAACGTTATATTAATGTTAATTATTGAGGATTGATGAAAGGTTACTTACATAATGTTTTCGTAATGTTCTAAACATTTTGGGGACCCTATCAGTCACGGGCCCTTAGAATCGTCCTAACTTTTCACCCCCTTACGGCGCTTCTGCCAGCCCTAAACTAAAGTGGACTAGAAGGTTAAACATGATGTATTCTGGTTTAAAGGGGTATTGGTAAGATTTTAAGGGCACAATGTAAATGATTCTCTTGTGTTGTTAATGTTAGTATGTTTTTTAGGTACCTTCAGAGGGTAAGGGGCTCTTGGTTGGTGTTCCAATAGATCCTTTAATAGTACAGAGATCAGTGGGAGAGAACTCCGGCTCTCTGATTGGCCCTCTTGGTGCAAATGGAGTTAAAATAGTTGAGGGAGACTGGTCAATACCCAGGTTACGGAGATACAACTGAAGGAAAAAACAAATACAGAAGACATCAGGATAAGGAATACAAATATACATGTTTGTGGTACACGGCCTAAATCAGTGGTTCTCAACTGGTCAGGCCTCGGGACCCACTTTTTTCTTTGTCAATAAATCGCGACCCGGAATTTTGAACCACTCAAATCTATTCAACAAAAAATGTGCTGTAATATATATACGCTTTTCAGCATACAATATTAATTAAAGTGAAGTACAGTGCATATATCCCTTCACAGAACTAAAGTATGCTTTAAAAAAGGTTTAATTGATATGATGGAATCAAAGCTGAACTGTATAACATAAAAAGGCCCGCATGCTGAAAACCCAACCCCAGAAGGAGGTCTGGGGGGATTCTCCCCCAGGAGATTTTTAGAAATACTAACATATAAACTACGTTTTCTGGTACACTCTGAGAAGAAAATAAATCAATCTATTACTACCCGACATTTTAATAATATTTGATGCCATTGTTTGTTTTTCACTTTGTTCTGACAGCTTGCTGCTCCACACGGAGAGAAGAGCAAAGAGGAGAGAGTCTGTGTGAATTACTTTAAATTGTGGGTAAGGGTAGATAGCCCCCATTGTTCTGTGACCTGTCAATCATCAAACCGGGGGTCATATTTCATTATGTGTTCATTTTTATCTGAAGTTGTACCCATGGATGTATAAAGAATAGTTTTACATCAAAGTTATTCTCCGTGGGGACTTCCGGCAAAAATCTTGATTCTGATTGGCCCGAAGACTCGAAAAAACATCAGCAAAGATGTTTTATTGAGAAGATGATCACTACGTGAAAGAAGTTTTCAAAACCGTTTATGGTCTCCGGTACTTCCAGTCCAACGCCTACTGCATGCACAGCGTTAGAAAATCGGGCCTTCAAAATAAAAGTTTCCACCAAAGAAAAAGATATTTAAAAAAAAAATGTATTAATGTTTTCTTCACTCACACATCTGCAACCCACTCGCGACCCAAAACTGGTGGGTCAGATTGCAATGATTTGTTTGTAGCTGCTGGGAATATCCTTTTTTGTAGACTCTGAATGTATATTCATTGTTGATAAGCTCTCTGAATCACATACTGATGCAATTGCGAGGCCAGAAGTACAGTGGACCATTCATGTGCAACACAGAGAAGTATTTGCTGCTAATCACAACCACCCTGTACAACAGCGAGATGAATCATTGAGGTAGGCCTACTAAATGTTGTAAACCAAGACAGATGATAAATGCAGAAGCGAAACAGAAGGCATGAGGTTGAGCTGGGTCAGTTAAATGTCTGCAGCAATTATCAAACCATATCAGTCTTAAGCAAGTTCTAGAGGCACTAAGTCATGCTAATACCAGCCAAAAAGAGCCTGTGAGCCATGTGTGCAGCAGCACAGTGAGGCAGCACTGAGGTCATGTGCCTGCTCTGCAGATGCTGCCCCATCAGAACCACACATGGTCCGGCAGCCTGAAGAACCACAGACCCCTTCAAATGTAACTGCCTCATTTGTCCATTGGGTAAATTACAGTGTTTATGACATTTTGTAGAGAGCCTGGGTATCAAACTGGCAGTTCGTTTGCCAGCCCTTGCCAGTTGTCCTTGTGTCAACTTTGAATGCAGCTGTGGAACATTTGATTTGACATTTCTCACAAATCTATTTTCAAAAATCAAAAGTCATGTGAGATCTCAGCAGTGAGGGTTCCGGACTGCGGCCAAAATGCTTAGAAATGCAATATTTATCTGGTAAGGGCAAGACCATAATCATCAGCCACTCGTCCATCAACCTGTCAAGAAAGCGAAGATGCTTTTCGACTCACTGTTCTGCATGAATGTGGTGATGTAGAAATGTACGAAACAATCCACTTGGCTGTACCGAGTTCCAAAGAAGAGCAGTGTATGGCTCATTATTTAAAAGCAAAGGGAGAACATCATTGATTAATTCCTGAAGTGGACAACGTATTTCAATCTTGATCATTTTATTCTTAAATAATGACGGCAGTGTCTGTTGAGGGAACATCAGTCAGCATCCTGTCTGTGCTGTACAGATGTAGCACCTCATTGCAGACTCCAGTTTACAGCTTCCTGCCTACGACCTGCCTAAGACCAGTATAGAGGAATGTTAAGCCCTCCCACTATTTTCCAAGAGGGCGTTGCCAGATTTTCAATTTCAGGTTTTAACCAGGAGATGGCGCTTCATTCACAAATACAGAAAGACAAGTTTCATGGACTTTCAGTTGTGTTTTGAAGAGCATTTGAACACATCAATATTTTAGATCAACTAAAGTATATCTAATCTTGTAATTCAATAATATATAGTCTTTATATATTAAATAATCATAATAATAATGTAAATGTTTACATTACACTTCTTTATTTGTTATGCTCATACTTTTACCTTTACAATCGTTTGCTTTAATATGCAGTATATTTTTTGTATATTTTTGTGTTTGCTTCCTCCTGCTCCCTTTCGGACACATACTGTATGATTTATTATTAATATTCTTATTAATATGAAGATATTATTAAGATAAGATAAGATGCTACTTTATTGATTGAACATTTTAGTTTAGAATGTGCTGTCCCACGGTAATTCAGAAGGCTCACAGGTCACATTCCGACCATTATTTAAAACAATAGGTGCTTTCACACCGTCTACAGTTTGATTTGTATAGAGGGAGCTCTGTGGCTGAATGGCCAGATTAGGTGTGGCGCATTTATCATAGGTGATCAGAGCTAACTGCCTGCCTTCAGATTTCATCTAAAAAACTGATATGATTTTAAGACTATTTCTGCGCTCATTAAGAATGATAAGAATAAGAATAATGCGTATTGAACTGTTTTCATTAATTAGTGAGTTTATTTAACACTAGAACCGCCAATCGGGTGAATTTGTGTGATGTGTGTTATGTGTGTGCAATGTAACTTTTTTTCAATAAAATATTAAAGTCTCCCAGTCTGACTTTTCCTGAAAGTGTGTTATGTAGCACCCTATGTTGTTAAAAATTGCATTCTAATAGTGGGATTTGACGGGTTTAGGTAGGCCTATACAAAAACCTCTGGCGGTTCTAGTGTTAAGGTAATTGGGTACAGTAGAAGCCCTTTTTTATCAGTAACGAATTTAGCAGTTGAACATAAAAGTCAACAAACTGAGGGTCACTTGCAATGACAGTGTTGTGTCTAACTGTAAGCTTGTCACTCAGAGTAACCTACAGTTAATTTAGCTGCTGTAGAAGAAAGATCAGGGAGGGGGGGGGAGAGCTGTGGTTGATGGGCCATTAGTTGTGTAAATACACAGCTGAGAGCAGCCGTTTCATTCAGACTGTTTAAAAAACGGTAACAACGGACTATTTTTCTTAGCGGATGCATGTCAATTTAAATCAATACATACAACTATTTTTTAAATCAATAAAAACATTTTCTAAATCCATAAAAGCATTTCAATTAATATTGGGAGTCATGTCGTTACTTTGTTGAGAATGTGGCCATGTAATAAGCGGGATAATTTGCAGCGACTTGTTCCTTATGGGGAAAATAACACCCTTCATCCAGATGAGGATCCCTCCACTACGCGTCGGGATCGGTCGGGATCCTGATCTGCCAACGAGGCTCCATTAAAATATAAATATTTTTAGTGAATTACTGAGTTTAGGCACGTTAATAACGTTTTAATGAAGTTGAATACAGTATATTCATATGTGTCAGTTATTTCATGTCAATTCGGCGAACATAAACATAAATTATCGTGGTGAAGATGATGATTAAATTAGGATTAAAAATCAAGTGCCGGGCTGCATATCCTCCCATTCGTTTTTTTCGACTAAACAACATTATTTTGTTAAATAACAACATGGTGATGTTTTGTAAATGATTACATGTCTCTTATTTAGCACAGAGTATGATATCCGTGACATATGGATCTTAACAAAGTTCCGCTGTACATCCAGCGTACTGTATCCGACTTTATTTCACATGAGCTCCAGTGTGGAACCCCACTGCACCCCCTGGTGGATCAATGATCCATTGCAGCTGGCTTCATTATAATTACATTTATCTATCACGGGGGCGGTCTCAAGTCAAGCTGGAGGTTTTCCCTTGAGCGAGGGCAGATCACGTACCAATCACGGCCCTCGCGTTTCAAACTGTCTGAAATGAAGCGGTACATCTGTAGGCCGAAGTTAACATCAGTCAAAACAGAGACGTGATCATCATACTCCCGATTTATTGGATGGTATATGTCAAGCTTCCCAGCAACCAACACCTCATCTTTGACGTTAACTAATGTGCTAATATCTTGAAATAAATATTGATAGACTGATACTGAACTACTGAATATTACTTTACAAGTTTCTCCTTCAAAGTGTTATACTTGTATCCACTGCTGCTGTTAGAGTATTATTTTAATAATCTGTTGTTGTTTTTTAAAGGCTTGCTAGGATCATCCCAACAAAAATGAAGCTATCTAGCTTACTAGAATGCAGTGGCGTAACTATCACCAGTGCAGCCGGTGAAACGCACCGGGGCCCAGAGCCGGCCAGGGGCCCTTGCAAAAACAAAAAAAAGAAGAATGTTTTTTTTATATATAAATGGCATTGACCGGACCAAGCAGTCTTCAAAGTAACCAAGCAACCTAAAATAATTTGTAATTTGTCTGTCCAATGACCTTGCTCCCTTTCATGTCATGTGATACCTTGCGTGACGAGCGAACCGTTTAATCAACCTGAACTTAACTGTAGCTAGCAGCAGCAAGCTCGGTAGCATTATAAAAATGTAATAGCTTGCATTTATAATGTACAGCAAACCAAAGCACAAGAGCAGCGCTCAAAAGAGAAAGGACAAGAGAGAACAAGGAGATGTAACAGCTAAACTGACAAAATTAGACAGTTTTTCGAAATCGAGCGCTATCGAGGTCTATGTAGGCCTACTGGCCCATTCCCCAGAGACAAACATCAAGGAAACAGGTTTAATCCTCTTCTTAGTTTGCTGTGCTGTTGTCAGGCTGTGGTGATCTGAGGCCAGGGCAGGCTGTTGTTGATAGCCTATAAATGTGGCGCTTCTGAGTGGTTGTGTATGTCCGTGCGTGTGTGAGCGCATCAGCGTGCGCTTATGTTTGGGGCGATGGCAATACATCGTATTGTATCGTACCGTCAATGACTAATAGTTGTCCCTGATACATTAAATACATTTTCTTTTTAAAATCTGCCTTAGTTTAATGGTTTGTATGGTTCTTATGTATGAATAATGTAAGTGTGTCACAGGCTCAAACCTCAACACCTGATTATATTTGTTTTTGTCCTTTTTATATTTGTTTTTTTACATTACGTCATGTCTGCAATGCCCTCTCTGTACATTGGGGCTGTTTTTTTTCATTTGGAATAAAAAAAAAAGCTATAATGTTTATTATCTGACTTTGACTTGGCATTTTCACCCTCAGAGCATCAGTAACTACTACTGAACATATTCAATGATTTTAAGAGAAAAAAGCATGTTTTTACAAGCGACCACCGGCACTACCATTAGCATCTGTTCAGTTGATAAGAGTCGGACCCCCGGTGGACACAAGGCCCCAGTCATCTGCCAAATGTATCCTCAAAGTGGGTCATGGAAATGAAAGGGGAGCAATCCACAATCATGGGCTCACAAATGTTCTCTTGGGCAGTGGCTGGGGAGGATAAAGGTTGCAGGTCCAAATTAAAGGTGCCTCGATGAGAGTTATTGTGTAGAAGAATCAACGCCGCTCTCTCCTTCCTTCATCAGGCCTCAGCATCACATGCTGTGGCGAGTCTGTGCTCAGGTCTAAAGATGGAACCTTATATGGCAGTGAGCGAGTCAGAGAGAGTTATGCTGGTTCTGTGAGCTCTGAGAGCTCCAGCAGCAGGAATACCACCGGTCACAGCTAGCGTATGTTCAGCCGGATCAATGACAACATTATGAAAATGTGATGGGTGCGTAAGGCTAATGGCCGCGAGTGGAGACGGCTCTGGTGATGACTGAGCGGAGTCTTCTACTGTGGATATTCACCGAAGTTAGCGTTTATAAACCCAAAACTTCAAACAGCACATGTGCCAGCAGATCTGATGGAAAAATCGGGCAGGAATTAAGAACACCTGCCAAGAGTACAGGTTCAAGAGTACAGGTTTCCCTGTCGTTTTTTTGGCGATAAGTAATGCTAATATATATCTGTCTCTCTGCTCAGTATTTATACATTAACCCTGTAAACCGCCATGTTTACTTGTGTCTTAAAGGCACATGACCGTGCCCGACAGCAGGAACAAACAAGAAACATCCTGTTATGGAGATAAAGAGCTAAGCTGTTGTAGCCACCTTATCCTGTACATTTCCAGAAGACTAGACATTCGAGGTGAATAAAAGACGGATTTAATACAGCATCACATTCGGTCTTTGCTAACAGTATGTTTTTTACATACTGTATAGAGAAAGTAATTTCCATCACAAGTGCTCACTGAAGACGCTTATGAAAACGTATCACCCATGTTAGTGGCACTAAACAGGGTCTAAGATTGCTGTAACCTTGTTGCTATGTTTCAGTGGAGTATGACATTTAAAAATGTCTATTCAATGTCTGTGGGTAAAGATGTTAAAAGCCTTCAGGTAAGTGGGAGCGAAGAAAGAGGGTGAAAGTCTATCGAGTCTGATTGCTGTTATTGTCGTCCGCTGAAAGGGTTAATCTCAGCATGTCGCTTTCTTTCCACACAAAGACTGTGTTCCCATCATCCTAAGGCTCTCAGCAAGGTGCACACACAGCATATGAGTCTGGCTGCTGAAGGAAATTAGTGCAGGGGCTTCTGGGAAAGAGAGGAGGGTCCAACAGGTTGGAGCTATAGCTGGTGGGGCTTGTTTGATGATCAACATCATCAAGTGGCCCAATTAACCACATTTTTATCAGGGTTAAATATCTCTGACACTGTAATATTTTACAAAATCTGTGCTGGTTTAAAAAAAATCTTGACTTGTATTACATCCCCAGAAAGAGAATGTGACCACAGCAGAGAGTGGAGCAGGCTGGCCAACCTCAGGTCCGGCTCTTTGTGGTCTCCTTTTTCCTTTTCTCATAAAAAGGCTCCAAGCTCAACAATAGCTTGCAGATGTGTAACTTAACAGTTACTTGAGGTAAATTTTATTTGCACACTGTAAATACTGTACGTCTGGACACATATTTGCATTCTCTGCATAATTTTGCCATAATGGTGTTATATAGAAATCAGGATTCTACATAGTAAGAAATGTGACTTTTTCTTGCCCCTCCCAATGGTCAATTGTCAGACGAGGCAGTGCTGACCAAATAAGACAATTCTGTTTCTGCATTGATTATCTCGTGCAAGTTTAACTGTGAAATGCTCTGGCTGATGGCCGTTACTTGGCTTTGACTTGATTGTTCAAACACGCCACGCAATTTAGATCCGGGCACGTAGGAATCTTGCAAATATGAATAGGATCTTTCGGGGCAGGCAGAGAAACTGGTTATTTTTCCCCACAGATGATCTTTCTCATGCTCTAATGTCAGGATATACTGAGAGTTTCAGCATCTAGGACAAAAATAAATTTTTGTTTCCAACCTCAGCACTAGGCCAATTTCCCCACCTTAGAAACCTCTATCAACACAGAACATGTTATTTAATTAAATACAGAATTCAACTTTTTTTTTTTTTTATATTTCTAGATTTTTAATTATTAAATAACATATATTTTAAGTAGGCCAAATGTATGTTAAATGCACCACCATACCTGCTCCACCCGGATCTCATACTCTCCGTTCAGCTTCTTCCCTCGAAAATACTTGGACCTGCAAAGAAACAGAAGACAAACTATCAAGGAACCGACAAAAAGAGGGTGTTTTATATACAGTGAAATCCTTATACTTCATTCATAATTTGCAGATATTAAAACTAAACAATGGAAAACAATCAAATTGTATTAATGTGTAAATTATTTACTGCAAGGATTAGTTTTTGGTTCCTTTGTAAGGTGATTTGTGTTCTTCAACATGGATCCCCCCCCCCCTGCAACAGCACAGGGTACAGTGTGTGCTCCAAATGCTCCTTATAGTCAAAACAACCTTAAAATAACCTTTGTTTATTTGATCGAAGGAGAGCTGAAATCTCAACAGACCTTCTAAATACCCTCAGAGTAGGCAAAAATAATGACTCATATTTTCCTCAATTATAGAATGTGACCTGCGGGGCTTCCAGTAAACAGAATATCTTGGCAAAGAGGAACTTGGGGAATAAAGTGCATTAAAAAGAGAAATAAATAAAGAGAAAACATGGTTTCAAGGACAGTCCCTGTGTGTGAAGTTTCTTCTCCTGTTATCACAGAAACACATCGTCCATGGTAGATGTAGGTGCCATAACGCTACAGTACTTAGCCCAAGTTCATTATTTGTATTATTATTATTTGTTTACGTCACTTTTATTTGTTTGTTGAGCACTTCCGGTAATTGTCACATGGGTGTGGTTTGGTTATATAAGTCACCTGTTTGATGTCGAGTGCGGATGACATTTTTTCTGTTGACCGTTTTGTCCATAGTTACTATGTTATGATTTTGTTTATTAAATATCCTAAAACTATCTTGCTTCACTATGGACTTTCTCTTCGAAAACGCGTCACAGTTTATATAGCCAAGTTTAGCCTCTCGGCGACTCAAACGTAACTGGAAATTGAGCCGCCACAGTAGTTGCAATGAGCTTTCACATTATTCTAAAGGAGCGATATGAGGAAGTAATGTTGGAACCATCAAGCTCTGAGGCACTTCTTTGTCGTTTTCAACCTGTGAACCTCCAACTGAAAGGGTTATCTCTCTCTCTCTCATCAGATTCGCAGTACTGAGATTGACTTCTGCTGATTCAAAGCTGGACTTTGTGTAGAGAACAACCACAGTAAAAAGTTGACATGTTGCATTTTTACATTTGGTTTATTTGAAAACAGATGGAAAATTAACTTGTTTATTGGCTTGTCATCCCTACAGGTTTGGTTCAAAACCATGGCTGTTTAAAAATAACTAGATACACCGTTGGAGGCGGGGCTTGTTAATTCCTGGCACATGAAACCAAAACGGGCTGACGCAAGTACAGAAATACTCAGATCATCCAGGGATCTGGGCCACGTCCCCAGAAAGTGCATCAGGCTAAACTTTGGTAGTAGCCAAACGGTGGTACTAAAAATAGCGTGTCAGCAAGCGCATTTGCGCCACTTTAAGCCCCGCCTATAATTTATTATATCGCAGCAGCATCACGGCAGAGGCCTGTACTACGAAGCAGGATTTGGGATTAGCGAGGTAACTTCAGGGTTAACGGTCCTACGACGCTGGTTCACGTAAGTTCACGTAAGTTCACGTAAGTTCACGTAAGTTCACTTCTCACTTCTCCATATCTCTAAAAAAACATGTTCAAAAGTGTAATTGTTTATAGCCATGTTGTGTCCAAGTGCTCTGTGGGTCTCAGCGTTGAACCCTCACCCCTTGAGGACATGGTTGCAGGTTGCTGAGGTTCTGGGCGACATGCTGGAGGCCTTCAATAACTGCGACAGGCTGTTTGGGATGAATGGTGCGTTCCAGTTGTACTGGGAAGTGGGAGTACCTGTTTCCAGTTCCAACTGGAGCACCCCCTGATGTCGGTATTCCTACCTAGCACGATGACCGAGATCATCCAAGATCATCAACCGGTATTGCAAACAACGGCTAACCTGAGGTAAATGCTAGAGCTGTCAACAAGGCCAACAACATTGCTGTGGGCGTCCCTCTTTTCCGAATTGTTCTACTGGAACTGGTCGACTCGGATGTGAGGTCGCTCCCAGTTCCGACCTCCAACTTCCGATGTAACACAGCATTAAGGCTCATCTCAACCTACTCAGACCAGAACACCCAGCAGAGCCTCCTCCCTTGTCTCCCCCATGTCTGCCTCTTTGTTTCTCATCTCCCTGTATCAGTTCTTTACGTCTGTTCATTATTGCTCATTACTGCCGCTGAGAGGGATCTACTTCTTAACGTCTCCCAGCTGGTCTGGGCCTCTAACTGTCTCATTCTCTGTAATTTTGGAAGCCATGAATCTTCAGCTTGACTGACCTACATACTACACAATGTACCCTGTCACCCTGGCCCACCACCACCATGAGGCAGGACCCTCAGACTCACCCGCTAAAAATGATTGGTATGCGTTTCAAGTAATTGCAACAAATGTTGTCACTTCAAGTAATCAATTTAATTTACAGACGGCTTTCTGGTTTTACATGTGTCCAGATGTAAACACTGCACTCCGTAGAGAGGTCTGAGCCTTCCTTCTCCCAGCCCTGCACACACCCACTATAAACACCATGGAATTGAATTCCATTTCCCCCCCATGAGATTAGGTTCTTTTGTGTACCACTAATAGGAAGCGTATGAGTCATGTACAGTAAACGGAAAACCAATTGGCCCTCAAGATGTATTTATTTTGTAAAACATTTGTTCCTGCTTCTATTTGTATCCACCTTCCTAAACTTGATGTGGTGCTAATACTGCCTTGTTTACAAAGGAGGTTTCCATGATGGACACATGTTTTTACATCATGCTTATATACCAAACTGTTGGTTTAGCTCATGTTTCTCCTATAAAAGAATTGTAAAACATTTGCCAATAGATGTCAGGAGACAAGTCTTGGATGCTTTGGTGCTATCACAGCTTGATTACTGTTTTGTTGTTTGGTCTAGTGCTTCAGAAAACGATTTAAATAAACTACAAGTAGCACAGAATAAGGCAGCACGATGTGTTCTGCAGTGCTCCTACAGAACCAGAGTGACTGAAATGCTGGAGACACTGAAATGGATGAGTGTTAGACAGAGGTCCATTTATTCTCTGTTAAATTTTGTAAAGAATATTACAGTGACACACTTACCACATATATTGTCACAAAAGTTCATAGCACAGTACTCTACACATAACTATCAAACCAGACATGCAATAGAAAAAAGGTTCATTTTACCCAAATCAAGATCAAATATCAGACAGAAAACAGTACTATACAGAGCAATGGTCAGCTGGAATTCGTTACCGGTCCATATCATTCAAGACAACTCAAACATACATTTCAAACATTTGCTAAAACAATATCTGAGAACTACAAATTAAATTTGAACTGTACTTGTGGGTCAATTAGTAATTAGTAATTAGTATTATCATGTAAATTATATTGTTGGTAAAGTACGCCCCGATACTGCTAGGCTCCTAACCTTGTTTCCTCTTCTCCCCTGGGTTTTTTGTCTTCGGGACTCCCTGGGGACATCAATTAACTGTTCGCCGAGCCTGAGCCTGGGAAAGGGTTCAGGGACATCCACGGCCAGAAACTCCATACCTCCACTCTCCCTTTCACGTCACCGGAACTTTGAGGTCAAGAACCTCTCACGTTTCCCTCCTAGACTACTAAGTGACCACAGCTTACGCTTGTCCAAGGTTTCCCTACACTGTCTCCCCTCTCCCGGCTCCCGACGGAAATCCGCACACGTCAAGAGTCATTGTTCCGTTCCTCACGAAAGAAGTACGACAAGTCGACAGTTGTTATAGATACCGTAAAGAATTCCCGGACTGTAACACCTTTTACATGGTAGATTACCGGTGAGTCGACTCAAGAAAATTAAGCTCCCGATTGTGATGAAAAAGTCGACGAATGGGTCTTCGGGAAAATTGAACAAAACCCGTGATGTGGCATAAGGTGTTACAGCATAAATTTGATAAATATATAGAGGAATACGTAACAAAATATTAGCACAATAAGGTAATACAAATAAATAACACAAGAAGAGACAGATATTAGTACACAATTACTAGTACGTTTTCGTGAACTTAACGGAGACGCAGACTTTACACCGCAATATATTATTTGCATCGGAATGAATGAATGGAATAGTCGTAAGAACTGTTTTTTTACAACTCCATTCTAAACGTCAAAACACTTTTACACCCTATCATATTATGATACCGAAATAATAACTGAAAGGTGACTTAGTCCACCTGTGATCCACTCGGTGGCTTAATCAAGTCGATAAATTTTTCAAAGGACAAGTCGTAAATTAGACTACAATGTACCCAAAGTCCCTTTACCACACAACTTTGTATGGGTTAAGGATCTTAAGAAACCAAAGAAAGTTAATTTTCACTATCTGGATAATAAAGGCCGGATAAATGATCAAAAAGTATTGTTCTAAGTCGGCCCTTGCGCCGCCGAACATACAATATTCGCGGTGTAGTAATCTCAAAGGTCAAATAACTATATCCAGTCTTCCCCGGACGAATGGTGGTTTCATGGTTTTCCAAATTCCGTTCCATGCCATCTAGTTTTCCAAATGAAAGCTGAAGTTTACTGTCAAATGGGAATGTCAAACCGGGTAGACTATCAAAATCCTACAAGTCGCTATAGTGACTAATTACAGATAATTGTCCGACTTATAACTTTTTCAACGGACCTTAATCGTCCTTCGGTAACACGTCGCAGACACCACCAATAAGGACCACCTTTACGAATTTATATCCCTACGTCGGCTTATAAGCCGGTTGGCTTTTAATGAGCCGGCTTTTACCCAATTTTTCCCGGGAAAGGCCGGCTTTCCCCAAAATCGGTGGCCTTTTTTTATAGTGGCTTAACAGTCTTTGTCCCAATTCCAACAGTATGAGGCGATAACAGGCCCACCAAAACTAAAGTTCACCACCCTCATTTAGTGGCTTCAACCACTTTCAGAAACGGTCAATGTTGAGGAGCTCTTTAAAGCGACTTTTGGTGCAAAATGTTTAGCGTAGGCGCCGGAAGAAAGAGACCTATAAAACTTTATGAAGGTTCGTCCGTCCTGACAAACCGACACTCGGTCGGGCGCTCTGTTACCAGCGAGGCGGCACCGAACACGGCGCAAAAACTTAATGAGTAGTGTGTTGTGCAATCAATGGTTGAATATCCTACCGTAAACAACAACAAACCTTCCGGAAACCGACTTGTCAGAAATAAATGTGATAAAACAACACCGGAGACGGATCTACTAAGATACCGTGTAAGATTCGTGGAACCGAAAAAAGACCTTTACGTTGAAACAAAATAAGGATGTCTCTTTTCTTTACGTGAAAGGAACCCTTAATTACAATGACATACGTATGTTTTCACTGACCTTTATTTTACATAATGACCTTGGGTATTATTTCACCCTAATAAAAATTCAATTCAAAACGGTATTAGTACAGAAAAAGGTATTTAAGGTCCAATCCCGACTTGGGTAACCATTTTTTTTACAGAATAATAAAAAAAGACTACATATATATATTATATATAAAGAAATTAGGTAAAAGCGGAAAAAGCCCGTAAAGCCAAAAGGCCCGGTTACAAAGGATAAAAGCCATAGACAAGCCGGTTCTTTAAAGGGTAAGCCACGGTGGGGGATGATTTAGTTAATTTTTTGACAATCCTGTAGGTCCTTTACGTAAATAAGTAGTCCCTAAATGTGTTGTATCCGTGATAGGTTCGTAATAAATAAATCTTTAAATAAGGGCAATCCCGTTTAAAGATCCATTATAATCGTATCACCACGCATACTTTCATCATGTGGAAGAAACAATAAAGGAAAAAAGACCTTTTACCCCTTTTATCAATCACGGTTTTCAGATTAATTGGGACCCTTTCATCCGCCCTATCCTTGGTTACAAGTCCAGAGAGGCGGCAGTCGTATTATGTTGTGTTTATCACCTGGGTAGTTATTCGTAGTTTTATATTAGGTTGAGGGTCAGTTGCAAATCCCTTTCTGTAATAATGTCAATCTGCGAAAATAGGTTCGCTGAAATATGAGTTAATGACCCCTTAGGGGTGTGCTCGGTTAAACCGCCACTTCATAGAACGGTCCCTGTGTTGCTGTACCGACTTGACGACACCTCCAACTGGAACCTGGGGACTAGGCTTGTGGTACTGCGATTCCCGGGTGACATGGTGTGCGGAGGTATACGAATTGATTAGTTAAGTAGATACAAGATAAGAATCGGTCCCTGTCGGTATTTCTCCTGTTTTGTGTTTGGTGTTGAATTCTACTATTATTTCTACAAAGAGTCGCTTATTACATTACGATCTTTACCATTGCTCGAATATGTGAACGGTGGAAATGTCCCTAATTACGATTATTAATGTGCTGATCAGTCTAATACTAACTTTGTATGAGTACAATGACCTGGACACAGCGAAAGTATCAATCAAATCAAATCAAAAAATAATCCTAGGGTATACCGTGATCGTCTCGTAACGATAAGAAGGACCCCAGGAAGGTGGGTGTGTTTGTATGTATTATGTTGGTCCTTGTCTTGTGAGTAGTAAAAGTATTTTCACCGATACATTCCTTCACCTTTCGTTTTGGTTTTGTCTTTTTTTTATCAGTAGTTAAAATCGGTGTAGTTCAGTTTTG
>NW_011345716.1:32687-44483 GCF_000735185.1 Notothenia coriiceps | reverse complement strand
TTGTACGACATAAAATACGTCGGTAAATACCCCACTGGTCGATTTAGTTTCTAAATGAGACGACTAAACGTCATCACGCCCAACATTAGCCGCCTTTAGCTTAGCGGTGCTGATGTGAAGTCATGTGAAGACTTTTCTTTTTGTGGCTGCTTTTAATTGAACTATTCATATCTTAGACTGCACTGTAACTTTTATCCATGTATTCTTTTTGCTTTTAATGTTTATTTTATTAACTTTTCTTTTTAATGACTGATTTTAAATGCCATTTTCTTAATGTCTTTCATTTTTTGTAAAGCACTTTGAATTGCCTTGTGTTGAAAGCTATATAAATAAACTTGCCTTGCGACCTTACTGTAGTTCCTTTATAGCCCAACATTAGCCACCTTTAGCTTAGCGGTGGTGACGTGAAGTCATGTGACCGTGCTGTAGTTCCTTTATAGCCCAACATTAGCCACCTTTAGCTTGGCGGTAGTGACGTGAAGTCATGTGACCGTGCTGTAGTTCCTTTATAGCCCAACATTAGCCACCTTTAGCTTAGCGGTGGTGACGTGAAGTCATGCTACCGTGCTGTAGTTCCTTTATAGCCCAACATTAGCCGCCTTTAGCTTAGCGGTGGTGACGTGAAGTCATGTGACCGTGCTGTAGTTCCTTTATAGCCCAACATTAGCCACCTTTAGCTTAGCGGTGGTGTCGTGACCGTGCTGTAGTTCAGAAATCATTAAGTGGTGTTAATGTGTGACATAATCCAAAATCACATGGAGAAAATCCCATTGGACCAGGGAGATGTTGCCTTCAGGGTCCAACAGAGAAATGCAACATCCCTGCAACACTCTAAAGCAGTAGTTCTATAAGATGTCGATGATTCGTTCATCCCTAACCCCAGTGTCTCTCCGTCCTCAGCTGCAGCACCTGGTGAGCGACGAGGTGTGTCTGCAGGTGGTGGATGTTTACCTGGCNCTGTAGTTCCTTTATAGCCCAACATTAGCAGCCTTTAGCTTAGCGGTGGTGAAGTCATGTGACCGTGCTGTAGTTGTAGCCCAACATTAGCAATTGCAATAATCCAAAAGGGTTTTTTAAGTGGAAATACATCTTCCCAGCACCCCTTTATTAAAGTAACCCCCCCTCTTACCTTTATGAGGTGTCAGACCTCTGGTGTTCTCAGCAGGCTCTGATCCACTCTGAGTCCCCGGGCAGGTGGAGGTGTGTTCGTTCAGCAGCTTCAGAGTGACGTAGCGTCCGCAGTCCCTGCAGAGCTCTGTTCGACTCCCACACACCACAGAGTGATCCTGCAGGTCCTTCAAAGGAAGCTCCAGATCACAGAAGAGACAGACCTGCAGACGCTGCTCACACTCAGCAGACTGAGAGACAGAGAACAGCTGATCAGAGGAGGGAAGGTCCTGGGCAATTATTCAGGATATTTTATTATTTAAAGTAAAACTGTGCCATGAAAAGTAGAAGTACTCAGATCTTGAACCATGCCTCACCTCATGATCCAACAGCTGACATCGCTCCATCTTCTGGTGACACCTGGAGCATCTCACCTGCAGACAAACAGCTGTAAACCCACGTGTAAGTATGTGTGTGTGTGTGTGTGTGTGTGTGTGTGTGTGTGTGTGTGTGTGTGTACTAATTACACAACAGTATCGTTTTCGTCTATTTTTTATTTCCCTATCCTTCTTCTTTTGTCAGTTTTATAATTCTATTTCACTTCATAACTCCATATATTGCAGGGAACAAAAAGCTCTATCATTATACATATTTTCCGTGATGGAGCTCTTGAACAGTTTCTCCTTCTCCGTCGTGTCCTCTTGTTCCAGCTGGAGATATTGTTTGTTATATCAAAAAACAAAACCTGCCTTGTAGCTTTAATGTGAAGCATGGGGTGTAACGATAAGATGATAATATGACAAAGCTCCCCCTCAAACACTGCACTCGTTAAAAGAACAACAGGAATGGAAAAAAAATGCAATACCATTTATTCCCAAGCTCTCAGAGTTGGTTGGCACTCTCGTGATTGAGGCTGGGCTCTGTTTAATTAATTTCAGGCTTGATGGAATGAGTGGGGCTTATGCCTCTGGCACCGGGCTGACACACCGGCCCTTTAAGCCTCAAACTCATTGCCATAATGTGCTGGAGGAAAACCCTGCAGAGAGGAGGAACCCGCAGGCCCTCGATCTTATCACTGCCACGGCCACTCCTTCTTGATTTAGACCCCGTAAGGCGACACCGGTCTGTGGAGATGGGACTGTGGGTGTCTATGTTTTGTCATTGATTAATATGCAAAGTGTCAATTGATCTATACATGCACACAAAAAACACAGACACACACCTCTGGTTTGACTCTTCCTCACAAGTCCTCATCATTCCATGAAGTCATGAAAACCCATGAGCCTGATCTTACAGAAGATGTATCTGAAGTAAGGGAACTATGGTTCATATCCCAGAGGTTTATGAATGTTCTGAACCTAAATGATACATCTTCACTTTTATTTTCAGCAGTAGTGATCTGACAAAAAAGTATAATTTCTAAATATATGCATCCCATAAGAACCAGACAAAAACAATGAATCGTATAACATACTATCAATACATCAACATTGTCTTACATACCTGCTACACACAATATGAGAGCGTCATGCATCATGGCCAAAATAAACAACATGATCCTGAAACATATAGAGAATTCAGAAAAATAAAATAAATACAAAACATTGTTCAACTTTTGTTGTTTTGTGTTTTGTCGGTTAATCTATCTGTCACATTTTAAATGATCAAGGAATTATTTGTTTGATATTTGCTTTGATTAAAGATCCTGGCATTAATAGTTTTAATGAAATGAATTATAAACTGATAGAGCTGTTAGGAAGGTAAACAGGTCATACATTCCTCTCTAATATCTATGTTATAGAGCTGTGAAAACATCGCCGTTAAACTACTGGATTTACAGTATTTAATTTTCTCAGGAAAAACAACAATTTACAAGATTACATTTCAAAACATCATGATGATCATAAGCACTTTTGTATTCCTTTGCCTAATATTCCTTTTTGCTGACTACAGCTTGAAAGCATCATAATGAAGTCAATGAAACCTCTGTTAACGTTTGCCGTTAGCCATTAGCTCTTAGCTCTGGTATGAGCTTTTAGCTAATTTCCATCCGTAGTCCCTCAGTGGATAGTCCGGATTTCAAGCTCTACTTTAATAGTTGATCTCTAGATTTCATGAGATTCCTGCAGTGTTGATTCAGATTCAGTGACATAGCTTAGTTGAAACACCCAAATATCTGTGCAATCTTCATTGCCTTAATACTTTCCAAAATAATTTACAATACCACTGTCATGGCAAGTGATTTCACTCCCGAGAACAACTTATTTCGCAAATGACAATACAGTTTACACAGATAGAAGCAAGTTCAAGCTCAAAAGATGTTGTGAAATCTAAATATGGTGGAAAGTTCCAGGTCAAAACGTGTCAAAGAGATATGAGTGTGTGGACAGGCCATGTGTGTACAATACATTTCAGAAGTATCAAAGCAATACTGTGACATATTTTTCTTTTACCTTTAATGTGTCTTCATTTTACAGCTTCTTCTCACTCTGCATCACTGGCTTTTTGAGGGAAGCTGTTTGAACAAAATATGAATATGAAGCAGACGCTCCGTTTATTTAAAAGTGATAAAACGAGATGGACAGTTGTGGATGGCAGAAATGTGGAGAAAATAATATAAATATGCATTCCATTACATTTGGGAGAATTGAATTCAGGGCAAATAATTTGAGAGATGAGCCACCGCTGAAGCGATGGTCTTAATGGACAGGTGTCCACTTAAAATCTCTGGCAAAGCTAAGACTAATGGATTGCTTTATATGCAGCACATTCAGAGAATGGAAAAGGGATTGGGAGAGCTTAAGCGCTTGAAGCACCCTGCATGCACAGATCTCTGCATAAATACACTGCTTTAATTTCCACAACTCGTGCGTTTGTCGGATGTAACCTTTTTCCAGCAATGTTTCAGGACAATGAAAATGAACCTGACTGTCACACAGACCAGAGGAAAACCAACTTTGGCATGATGAAGACCAGTACATGTGATCTATTAAATGGGTTTTCAATGTTTTTGTTTATTTTTCCCTGCTGAATTAATACCAAACTGTTGCCTGGTTGCATTGTGAAGGCCTATGTTTGTACCTTGCTGTACATGATGCTCACGACGCTAGATACTCGAATATTACATACACAAGGATCTCTTGAAAAACCTAAAGGACAATATCAGTGTTTCAAATGTTAATTTACTTATTTTTTTAAATAACTACTGGCAAATTCATTTCAGTCTTTCAAATATTTTCCACACTTACCATACCACTGTTGTCTACTGGATTCCAGGTAGTATGTAAAATATAATAAGGCAGTGCTAATCTTACTAAAAGATAAAACCTAAACACAAAAATGCACCATACATTTAAGTGTCAGATTCACTGCCAGAATAATATAACGGCTTGAAAGTAAATCTTATTCTTCCACATTTTACTGTTAAGAGAATATGAATAATGGAAATATTCCATAATGTATCTGCTATAATCGGGAAGCCATAGCGTTCTAGAGGACCATAAGTAACGATATGCCTCTCCACACTGCCCTTACCTACAGTGCAGAGAGCATGTCTGCACTCCAGCCCGCTGTTGCAGGGACACACACACTATAGGATCAAGTAGCAGCTTTATTGGGTCTCTTCTCACTCTCATAATGTCAGTTGCAGGTCTGAGGAGGGGGGCTGATGATCTGAATCAGTAGTCCTCTGAGCAGTCCCCATATAACTGACTTGACATACCCTTCACAGCGTGCTCACACCTGCAGTATGTAGCTATGCACGGATATGGAGGCAGGCTGCTAACTGCTACGACTGCTTCTCCAACGCTTCTCACCTGTATGACTATGTATAGCACTGGCACATATAAAAAAACATCTCACTACCCATGTACTAAATATACATTTTATTACAACCACCAACATTAAATTCAATTAAATCAAGTTATCTCATGGTGTCATCTAGTGGTCATGATGTCTAACTGCAAAAAAATGTAATTTAAATAGAGTTAAAGAGTTGGTAACTAAAGTGAAGAAGGGTAAAAAGTTCAGTTATCATGCTCCACCTCCTGACCCTGTGTTACTGCATGCTGAGTGGTGCCACTTCCTGTCTGTGCAGTGTGCAGCCTTGTGCAAGTGGAGGCATGACACATGCAACAAAACTTAAATAAATCGATATCAGTTCAGCTTTAAAAGTGATGGATGAGGCAAATGGTTTCAAGAGGTTTTATTGTCATCTGCACAGTAGCTACAGGGCAATGAAATCTTAAGTCCCAAGCTCCTCCAACAATGCAACATATTATAGGACATAAGACAACATAGTGCCACATGCTGCTCTTATGTCACTCAACCGGCATATCTTTGATATACTTAAAAAGAATAAACTTCTTACGATGTTTATTGTGTCTATGTTGCGAGTGATTTCCCATTTTAAATAATACTGTAGCAATAAATATAACAGGGACTATAGGAGGATGACATATTTTCAACCTACTGTAGCTTCTTATCTTTCTGATAATGTATGTGTGTTCTAAAAGTAGGTTCTAAATCATTGTTAACGACCAAATACCCGCTATAAAAATGTTTTTCCCCCAGACATTGTGTTTAGTGCTTTTATGTTATAATGGTTAACATGGTTAATTTGTACCTGATAAACATTTGCGTTTGCATTGTTGATGTGAACATGTTAGCATGCTGATTTAACTATAATCACCACTGCAGCTAAAGACTCAAAGCACTGCTAGCATGGGATCTTAATGTTGTTGTTTTTTTGTTTTTAAGGTTGAAAACGGGGTTGCCCCAAATTGTTGACTACTAAATTCTAAGGAGCCTAATTTGACTGTCGATCTCAAATCTGGTGCATGGAAATGTGGGGGTTATGAAACAGAGGATTACTGTATTTGTGCCATACTGTATGTCTGATTTTACATATAATTACTTTGTTTATCAATCATGACAATTCACCAATTTTGTATGTGACCTATGCATGAAACTGTTAATAAAAAGATTTAAAAAACGAATTTGCATGAAATCAACCTACTTAGTGTCCCTTAATAATTCACCATGTAAGACTTTTTTTTCTCTTTCAAGTCACCAAAAGCGAGCGGACTAAGAAACATGTTCTGTCTGTCAATGTCCTCATTCTGTTATAGTACTACAGACAGCACTTATACGAAACAAATAACAAAGAGCACAAATCAATGAGCAAAAATATCCAATTTTAATGTTTTATTTATTTAGATTATTAAGGTGCTATACTGATTTATATATGTTGTATGGGCTAAATATGTGTACATTTGTTGACATTTCTATACAGGTGTCATGTCAATAGTCACTATGTAATGGTGTTGGTTCTAAACATGCCTTTAATGACTCCTAATCCTAATAATGTCAAACAGTTATCACACACACACACACACACACACACACACACACACACACACACACACACACACACACACACACACACACACACACTGAAACTAAACTAAACTGTTAATTGGAAGGTAAGAACTAAGAGGCTTTCAAGTCCAGACGTTTATTTAATCCTCAGTGGTGTTAATTGTATCACAGATATTTCCTATTACCAGAGTTTTGTGTCATGTCAGCTGAGCCAATAACAATCATGCTTTCCACAGACACCTAATCACATCCTAACAACAGAAAGGCATTTTCTTCATGCAGAGACTCAATCGGAAAAGTCTAAGCCATGCACACAAACATCAATAGATGGTCACTAAACACCAATAGAAATATCAGGGAAACAGCAGGGAAGCTCTATTGTCATGACTGCAAATAAGTGAATATAATTTCCCTCCTGCAGTTGGCAAGGATAATGTTATTATATGTGAATCAATACTGTAGTGTGCTGCAGCAACAACAGAGATGCACATGGAAGCATTATCATAAGGAAAGCCCCTTGACCAATCTGATTAGCAGCCATTTGAGAGGGCTGTTCCCAGAAGGACCTGCTGTCACACTGACCCTGCTTAACCTCTTGATTTTCCGGGTTCAAGTCCAATTAACCTTTGGGTTGAAGCAAGAGTGTCACCAGCAGTGCAGTCGATAGAAGCCCAATAGTAATCATTTCATTTTCTGGTTCATCAAACAGGCCCGGGCCCCACCTCACTAATCTCAATCAAAGACACAGCCATTTATCATTGTAGACACTCAGGACTACAGTTTGACTACAGCAGCCTGGTTAGTCTGAGACGCCCATCTGTGCTGCTTTCACTCCACTGCTTTGACTTCCTATCAAGTGGTACGAGTCCTAAACCCGGAAATGTGTTTTTTCCAAGTTAATGTCTTTTTTTGGTGAGGATTTGGTCAAATGCCTGAAATAAGATCTGTGATTAGCACGTGCCTACAATATTTTCTCCTTTTTCTCGAGGAGATGAAATAAGTCAGTAAACACCCCATTGATGTATGTCTGAATAAAAATGTGACTAAATGAGACAAATAAACGTCATCAGGCCGAACATTAGCCGCCTCTAGCTTAGCGGTGGTGAGCTGAAGTCATGCAACCCTTGTGTAGTTATTTTATAGCCTAACGTTAGCTTTTAACTTCAGGTCATTGCAATAACGCTTCAATAAATAAAAGTTGTGTTAGATTATCCTTCTGAACAAAACGGAAAAGTATCATAAGATTGTGACTCCACCAGTGGTAGGCAACTATCACAATATCAGAATCACTGACTAACCTTTTAATATAGTTTTTCACTAACATTTTTTCTAATAGTCTATTCTCTTCATTTTATAGCTTTTCTCTGTGTTGCGCTAGGTTGCGCTGCGTCCAGTAATGGTTGTTACTGTTGGAGCTTTTAACCAATCATATTTAAGTCAGAATGTGTTGCTGGGTCAAATAAATCTGCATGAGGCCTTCAGAATCAACATTGTGGGCCATCTAGTTTAAAATAAATGTCAATGAAACTGTTGCATTGACCAATCAGATTTCGAGTTGGCGTCACCGGAGCCATCTAGCAGGTGTACGAGGACTTCAGCAGTTCATGTCCTTTGATTGGATTATCAGCGCTAGCAGACACTAGCATGTGTAGCGGTAGCTAGCGGTAGCTAGCAGTAGCGACTTGCTGGCACACAGCACCTGTAGCGTCCTTGTAAAAATATTTGTGTTTCGAATTTAAAGCTGTTTTTTCAACCCACAATTTCTCCTCCACTGACAGCGGTTTGGTAAAGTTAGAAAGCCTGTCGCAGCCGGGGAAATAATTCGTCACCTCTTTCAATTCACTAACTACAGCTATCTTGCCAGAAATACGACTGGACAAATTGGACTTTCAGAATTAGCCTCCATGGTGATAGAACAGATCTTATTATTGGAACTGAAAACTCAGATAATCTGTACGACAGAGTAACTGAACTCTTCTTGAGGAAAGAAAGGAGGACGGATTTTGTGTACAAATAATCAAACTTATTGGTGATTAAAGGCTATAGCCTAATGATTTTTATTTAAATGTTTAAAATTGTTTTAAGTAAATATTGATGCTTCTGCTGGAGATGATGTATGTTGTCAGCTGTGGCTTCGGTGAAAGGAGACTTGTTGAATTGTGTTATTTGGGTTTCTTGGTTTAGTAATGGCATTCATTCTCGCTACATTAGATACCTGTCTGTGAAGCAATGCCCTGTTATACTGATTTCTGTATAATAATAATGGTTTCTATATCAATGACGTCATAATAATGGTATTAAGAGGTGGATAATTCAGGTAGGACACTACTGAAGGCCTAGGTGTGAAATGCATGGCCCACTACTGCTTCCACCAAGCTAATGTTCTGTTATATTCCAAAATCCGATGGAAAATCTCATTTCTTCTAGATGATTGAGACCTTGGGATGCTAACTTCCGGGTGACCGGGTCGACCTACAAAAATACGTCATCACTAAACCACTGTATAGGAAGAGTAAGCACTGGAAGTAAGCACCATTTCAATGTGGGAAAGGTATCATATAGGTAAGGGTTTACAAACTGACAAATAACTATATAATACCTGTATCTCCAACTGGGGGGGCATTGTGTTATTGATAGGATTGTATGCCCTTGTAACATATTCCAGTCCACCTCTTCATACTTTGGGTATCACCTCCAGATTCAACGTGTGCCTCTGTCAACCTGCTCTCTTCTCTTCACAGAGTTTCCATGGTAAATGTCAGCAAGGCGACTCTCAACCCCAATGGGTCTGATATGCCAGACACTTTGATAGATTGATGACTCACCCCAGAGGTCAGCACAAATACACAAGTTGTAGGATCTAATTAGAGTCCCTCTGGGGAGCTGGATGAGTGGCAGATTAAAATCGGAGGAGACAGAGCAGGCTGGAGGGGGAATTAGAATCTCTTACATGTCCCCTTGTCTAATACTGTAGATTCCGTTTTTTATTAGGGCTCGAGCACGAGAGTGCTAGGACCCAACCTAATGTTATTGTAGGAATTATTCTTCACTATTCTTCCCGTTCTTAGAACCCATTTTTGAGGGCCTTAGGACGCTTCAAAAGTTGTATAATTGTGTACAGACGCCTGGACCGGTTAACAATTTGACATTCTGGAGTCAATGGGTTAAAATTGTCAACCTATAGAAATCCCATTTTGGAAAAATAAACATAGTCGCACCGTAAATCCGAATGACCTGACATTTCTTTTTTTAATTAGCATAATGTTCAAAACAGTGAAATATTCACCTACATTTCTATTTTTGGTTTTTTCGACCCCACACTTAGTATACAAGATCTGTGGAGGGTCACACACTTACCCTAGGAAATGAGCAAGTTCAGTCGATAAATATGGCCGCCATTAATCAAAACGTATTTGCAAAAAGGCGGGGCTTTGAAAGAAATGCTCATAACTCATCAACAATGCATCAAAATATCACATATTTTGGTGGATAGGTTCAGTCTGTCTTGGGGAATAGGCACACCATTTTCCTTTTGGACTATATTGGGCACCAAAAACACCATTAATTTATAACTCACTTTTTTTTATTCATACTCTGGGGTTGAGTATGAACTGAGATTTAAAGTGTTGCAAACGAATGACGAACGTGGGCGTGGCCTATACATTTTGTTTTATTGCGATGTGCTAAAATGAGTTTTGGATGCAAAACATGGGACACGCGTCACAGCCCACGACTTTTTCAAGAATGTAAAAAGAAAAACGTAATTTTTTGTTAAAAGAGCTCAGTATGTAAAACATTGTTTCAAAAATGGGTTCAAATTGCCCAACCTGCTCGCTAGCGCCACCTATGAAATGTGTGGTAGTCACATATAGTTTCTCCGGACTTCACGGATCTTGGCACAAACATTCCTCATGGAATTGCGGACATATTTGAAATGTGCTTTTATTAGCCCTGCCCCCCAGGAAGTTGGCCATATTGAAGAATGTAAGTTTTTTATGCATTTTAAGCACATTTTTGCAAACTCCTCCTAGGGAAATGATCGTAAAAATTCCAATTCAGGACAAGTTCAGCTCATATCCAATATGCTACTAAATTGCAAAGAAAATAGTTGCTAGCTCAATCGTGGAGTCGTAAGCTAGCAGCGAATACACAATTTTTGACGATTTACATGTCGCAAATTTCTCCAATCTACTCGCATATAGTATTTGCGATATTCACAAAACGCTGTATGCACATTGCTATTATGATTGCACACATATTTCAAATTGCGTTCCATTAGCCCCGCCCCCCAGGAAGTCGGTCATTTTGAAAAATTGCGGTTTTCATGCATTTTAAGCACATTTTTGCGAACTCTTCCTTGGGAAATGATCAGAAAAATTCCAATCCAGGACAAATTCAGCCCATGTCCAATGTGATGTTCAAGGTTTATGGCTGAAAAGCATTCTAGTTTACTATTTAGTGTAATATTAGAATTTACATTTCCGGGAGCTACTGATAACACTATACTGGTCAAAGGCAAGAGTTCGGAAGAGCAGGGTGCGAGTGAGAGGTGCCTGTCAGAAATAGAGAAACTCCTCAGTGATATATGTTTTGTTGTTGTGGCTCTGAGTCTATACTCCAGCACATTGGAATTTAAATGAAACAATGACTATGTGTAAGGGCCTAGCCAGCATGTTGATGTTTTTGTTCCTGTTTTCATTGTGGTTTCTCTCATTTCAATCTCAGCTTTCCTGCCCTT
This sequence comes from Notothenia coriiceps, assembly GCF_000735185.1. NCBI lineage: Eukaryota > Metazoa > Chordata > Actinopteri > Perciformes > Nototheniidae > Notothenia > Notothenia coriiceps. The sequence continues at coordinate 33,259 of NW_011345716.1, read as the reverse complement.
GATTGAACTCCACCTGCTTCCCATCCCTAATTAGTCTCACCTGTGCCCCATTATCATCTCTCCCTCTGCCTACTTAGTCTGCATCCACATTCCCTTCAGTGCCAGTTTGTCTTAGTTATTCCTAGCGTTCCAGCAGTATTTTTCCTAGTATCTGATTCCACGTGTACCTTACCCAGCTTCGTGTCCTGACGCGGTCCCTGTCTACTCCTCGTCTGTTTTGTTAGCCTTATTGACTGATCTCCCGTGTACCGAACCTTGACTATAAAGACCTTTTTTTTGCATCCTAAGCCTCTGTCTCTGAGTCATGCTATTGAGTCCTCCACTTGTGTTCATTCAGTCGTTACAGTACGAACTGGCGAGAACCATGGACTCAGCCGACTCTGAGATTTTGTGGACCGCTATTCGATCCCAGGGGGATCGTCTTAACCTGCAAGATGAACAACTTACCGCTGTCTGCCATGGAGTAAGAGAATTGTTAGAACGTCATGAGGGTTTCCAGTCCTCCATCGGCAGCCAGGTTTGCCAGCTGGCAAATCAGATCCAGCAGCTGGTGGCACATCTCGATCCACTAC
>NW_011345716.1:21340-31482 GCF_000735185.1 Notothenia coriiceps | reverse complement strand
TCGCCGCACCATGTTCTTCATCAAGCAGCGGTTCTGGTGGCCCTGCATGGAGAGGTCGGTCAAGGAGTACGTGGCAGCCTGTTCAGTCTGTGCCCGGAACAAGACTTCCCGTCAGCCCCCTTCTGGTCTTCTGCGCCCGCTTCCAGTGCCACATCGCCCCTGGTCTGACATCTCGTTGGACTTCATCACAGGGTTGCCGCCGTCTCAAGGTAACACCACTATTTTGACAATTGTGGATAGATTTTCGAAGATGGTCCACTTTGTCCTGCTGCCTAAGTTGCCATCTGCCAGAGAGAAAGCAGAGGCAGTGTTGTTCCATGTTTCCGTGTCCATGGTTTCCCTAGGGATGTTGTGTCAGACCGGGGCCCACAGTTTACCTCACAGTTTTGGAAGACTTTCGGCTAACTCATCCGTGCCACAGTCAGCCTCTCTTCTGGACATCATCCGCAGTCTAACGGCCAGATGGAGCGGCTGAATCAGGAGCTTGAGACCTGTCTACGATGCCTGGTGTCTCAGAACCTTGCCACGTGGAGCACGCATCTTATTTGGGTGGAGTACGCACACAACACTTTGCCTAGTTCTGCTACTGGTCTCTCACCTTTTCTGTGTGCCTATGGATAACAACCGCCGTTGTTCTCCGACCTGGAGAAGGAGGTCAATGTTCCATCTGCCCATGCCCTCATTCGCCGATATCATCGCACCTGGAGCCGGGCCCGCCAGGTGTTACTACGGAGTTCAGCCCGTTATAAAAGGATGGCCGATCGCCAACGTATCTCTTCTCCTGCCTACCAACCTGGACAAAGTGTGTGGCTCTCTACTCGAGACCTGCCCCTTCGAGTGGAGTCTCGCAAACTGGCTCCTTGTTTCGTGGGTCCCTTCCCGGTATCCAAGGTCATCAATACTGTGGCAGTGCGGCTTCGACTACCTCGATCCTTGAGGGCCTATCCTACATTTCATGTGTCACGCATCAAACCGGTTAAAGTGAACCACCTCCAGACCCCCTCCACCCCCCCGGTTTATTGATGGTGGACCTGTATATACTGTGAAACGCCTCTTGGCAGTTCGACCTAGAGGCCGGGGACGTCAGTACCTGGTTGACTGGGAGGGCTATGGTCCTGAGGAGAGGTCATGGGTCTCCACCAGTAATGTCAGTAAGGACCTCATCCAAGACTTTCAACGCCAACATCCTGAACTACCTGGGATGTCAGGTGCCATCCCTAGAGGGGGGGGGGGTTACTGTAAGGGCCTAGCCAGCATGTTGATGTTTTTGTTCCTGTTTTCATTGTGGTTTCTCTCATGTCAGTCTCAGCTTTCCTGCCCTTGATTGAACTCCACCTGCTTCCCTTAGCCTCACCTGTGCCCCATTATCATCTCTCCCTCTGCCTACTTAGTCTGCATCCACATTCCCTTCAGTGCCAGTTCGTCTTAGTTATTCCTAGCGTTCCAGCAGTATTTTTCCTAGTATCTGATTCCACGTGTACCTGACCAGTGACCCAGCTTCGTGTCCTGACCCGGTCCCTGTCTACTCCTCGTCTGTTTTGTTAGCCTTATTGACTGATCTCCCGTGTACCGAACCTTGGCTATAAAGACCTTTTTTTGCATCCTAAGCCTCTGTCTCTGAGTCGTGCTATTGAGTCCTCCACTTGTGTTCATTCAGTCGTTACACTATGAGGTTAAAGTGCAGACTGTGACCAAGTATTAAATATGACTACTTAATTGAAGCGTATGTTAATTTGTCCAATATTACATTTGATCCCCCATTTTAGGGGATCAAAAGTAATCTGAGACATTAACATAAACTTGAATAAAGTAGTCATATTTAGATAGCACTGATGAGCTGACAGTACAGAATAAAAAGACTAATAAAGTGACCATCACTGTTCAAAGATATCTTTTTAATAATGGTGTCTAAGACAGCCAAACAAACAATGTTTACAGAGCAAAATCTTTTGACACTTTTAAAATTCTAAAATAACACTCAACACTAAAACAGGGTCTAAATAGATTTTTTTTAAAAAGCTTTGAAAAGGTTTAAATAATATGTGCAAAACAAACACCACGACTCAAATTAAATATCAAAAATAAAATAACAAATATTGCAAATAAAAATGTTCCTCTCGTACATTTACATTAATTCACTCTGAATTGTTCTCTTCTTGCCTTCCTTGAGGCAAAGTCGTTGATGACCTGCCAATCTGGTGGATTATACTGATAATTGCCAGTCCAGCGTGTTTATTGTTGCATCCTGCCAGCGGTGCTGCAAGCGAGTGCAGTGCTTTCAGGGCGCACCACTACCAAAAACAAACGCAGAAGAAGACCGACAATATTTTGATAGGCAGTTGGATATAAGATAATTAAACGTGTTTATTAGCAATTCCAAGCGTTCTAAACCCACCGTGGGCTATGGGGCAACTCTCCTGCGTGTGTGAGTATCTTTGAAATGTTCTGCAACACTTTGTTGGGAACCGCGGCTGGTTAAAACAGCGCAAAATCCAGTTTCCTGATAATTGTCTATGGACCGCCAACTGTAGATACGGAGGGCGGCCGTACACCTACAGTCACAAAAGGGGCTACTTAACCGTGCAAGTCAATACAATCAATGCATGATGATGATGATGATGATGATGATGATGATGATGACTTTGAGAGTAGGCAATCTAAGCATATTTACAAAATTAATTAAACATACTTATGACGGCGATAAGAGATTATTATTATTTTTAAATTTTTTTGCTAGGTGGCCCTTGGGTCGGGCCGGCACTGCATACAAGATTACATATGAAGACATCATGATGATCCTGAGCATTTTAATTCCTTCACCCAATATTTATTTTGCTGAACAGAGCAGTAAAACCTCTGCTAACGTTAGCTTTTAGCTCCGCCCCAGGACAGTGCTGATAATGGCTTCTAACAGCTAACAGATACCTTTAACTAGCTCTTCTCTTGCCAATTTCAATACAGAGTTGTGGTTCACAAAGTAGCTGCTAAGAAAAATTGACACACATGCATAAATAAATCCCTTGTTACTTTTTGTGTTTTTTCTATGTTTTTGTGTATTTCTATTCATAACTGTTCTTATTTTGTCTCTAACAAAGGGGCCAAGGAATGTGGGTCTGTAAACATGATATGACCAACCTGATATATTTTTCAACCTTTTTATAGCCTGGCCATAATGTCACTGTAAAAGTCCATGCATTCTTGAATTGCATCATTTTTTATAATGCAAGGTCTCTTAATTGAATTTGGTATATTATAATTTATCAATTGATTTATATGTTGTATTAATAATGCAAATCTCCAAAGTTATAGGTTGTCAAATGTATGTAGTGGAGTAAAAAGTACAATATTTGCCTTCAAATGTAGTGGAGCAGAAGTAGCATAATACGGAATTAACATACTGAAGTGGAAGTCTGTTAACATTGTACTTATATACAGAGGTGGAAAATAACTAAAGTAGCAAAAATAAAAGTAGCCATTGTGCAGATTGGTCCATTTCAGAATAATATATATGATATGTTTTATAATGATTGATCATTAAAGTGTTAGCAAAGCTGGTAAAGGTGCAGCTAGTTTGAATGACTTTGTATACTGCAGGGTAGCTTGTGAATTTACTCCAGGTGGAACTAAAGTCTAATTTAAGAGTTGCTAAAAGGTACAAACTAAAGGTATTAAATGAATCCAGTGTAAAAGTACACTATTTAGTAGAAGTACAAAGTAGCAGAAAATTGAAATACTTGAGTATGTCGTTTGCTTTTAATCTGTAAAGCACGTGAATCGCCACGTGCTGAAAAGTGCTATATAAATAAAATGGCCTTGCCTTGCCTCGAGTAGAGTACAAGTAACTTAAAATTGTACTCAAGCACAGTACTTGAGTAAATGTATTGAGTAGCTTTACACCACTGCATATATAGTTCTTATACTAAATGAACTTAGTCCCATCAGTGCACAGAGGAGCTTCTCTGCCTGCTCCTCTCAGTCAGGATGCTAACAGTGTGGCTCTACCTCCAGACAGCGGGGTCACAGAGTCAGAGCAGGGGCTGCTGGGTGTTAACAATGTGCTGATGGGGGGGCGCGGGGAGGCGGCAGCAGGATACGCAGGCTTTGTTGTGCCACATGGCTTCCAGGCTGAATATGGGCCATGAGGGAGTTGTTCACCCAATTGTTCCACTGTGGGTGACATGCATCCGCCCCCCTCACAGCTCTGTTTAAATAGCTCCACCCCCACTCCCCACTGACAGATGTATCTTTATTCAAGGATTTATTCTGCTTTTTTGCCTTTCTTTGAACAGGATTATAATTATTTAGAGGGGATTAGTGTTATTGTTTGAGGATAATGTCAGAGTTTGTGTCAGAGGGGATGGATCAGAGGAGGTCTGTTTGATGTTTGTTTGAGCTGTTTGTTTTTCCCGGTAGTGAACTGGAAGTGGCGTGCACTCTCTCTCGTGCTCTTTCTGTCGTCTCCAGTTACACATTTAGAGCATCCAAACAAATAACTAGCTGGTCTTCTGTAAAACAATTATTGCTATTTAGGATTTCCATTATTGAATTACATCTACAATAAACCATAAAAACTAAAGAATATAGTATGAACAGGTATATGTGTACTGTATATCCTTTAGGTTGTATAAGGTCTATGTTATGTGGACATTTTCATTATATAACATAAATTACCATGTTTTTTAATTTATTTATAAAAAGCTTTGTCATACATTGTGGAAGAGTTTCTAAAATAGTGGATTATTAAACCAGCCAATAGTTCCGGATCAATATACTTTGTACTGTAAACTGTCCTGTCTAACATGTTATAAGACCACATGACCAACATATCGAACAAAAAGAAAAGAAAAACATTAATTTTTTTGCTTCCTACATCATCATAAACCATATTTCTTACTACTTAGGTTATAATAATAAACTCAGAAAATATCTTAAAAGGTTTTATGCTTTGTTTGAAATATTATTTTTTATTTTTTCCAATATAAAAAATAAAATCACCTTTCAGCTTTGAGGGTTTTTTTTTTTGTATATTATATCTATATTTTTTTGTTCTTTCTTCCTTTACTCATGAAAATACATTTGATTCCCACAGACTGCTTGGAATTGTTTGTGGTCAGTTTTATGTTGATTTAAATGACTAAGTCAGGCAAGTGTGTTAAACATAACACATTAGAAGTGTTCTCCATAAACACTGTATTTCTAACTGTGTGCTTAATGTTCAGCAAACACTAGTTCAAAGGGTGAATACCCCTTCACAAACTCATGGCATACATATTTATTATTCCAAATTATTTATTTATTCCAGCTACTGTAGGTCTTAACATTTGTTTCAAATATCTTAAATATATGTATTTATTGTGTTAAAAATCTTGACACAATATTAAGTCCATAAGGCTTTGTTTCCTCTAATTAAGAATAAAACTTTCTTTATCAAATAGTGCTCATATTTATTTTTGTAACCCTGAAATGATGTTATAATCACAGCATTATCTAGATTTATCAAACATTTATTTTAAGAAACAGGATAAGTAGTTCAGAAATTACATGGATGGCTTTAAATTCTCATCATATCGAGATAACAAGTGATGCTCATACTGTCTCCCGTAGGCCAATTATTCAAAGACAAATATTACATTTAAAAAGGACTGAGTGAACTGCACATAATGTTATTCTTGGGTCCAGTATTTATGATGCCAACAGAAAGAGCTCACAGGATTTTTAAAGTACATCTCAGGATTTCAGAAGAGGCTCAGTCCTTGTGTTTGCAGGCTTTTTGTTTTGGTATTACACGTCCTCTTACCCCAGTTCTCCTAAAGCCAGTGAATGACAACAATACAATCAATACAAACATCACTAACCATTTACATGCCAAACTAGCCTTTAAACAACAAATTACAAGCAATCCCATCTGATGGGTGGCCACCGGTCCTGTTGCCTGCGTACCTCCATGTGTGTCCCACTTGTTCATGCCCCCCCACACATTCAGCCATCATGTATTTATGGGTATTGGAGGACCCCACAGCTGTTCATTTAGCTCCTGCAGTCAGTTCCCTCAGCATCACAAAAGCCCAATCATGTTAGATGTCACAGCTGGACCATAAAACGTCTCCGTCTGATCACGTCAACTCAGAGGACTATGGCACACTTTCTTTTACATCTGAATGGTGACACACAGTCTAGCAGTGAAGCTGTTTGTCATGCAAAGTGAGAGCGCAGAGCGGAGGTCAATGAGCACACAGTGGTGGAATCAACCGCAGACACACTCATTCAACTGGTATTCTAAATGGGACATTTTTCATCTTATAAAACTGGAATAAAATCTTATTTGGGCCATTATAGTGTTTAGAAAGTTAGTGTCTTCCTTATTATGAGTATCTTTATCATCTGCAAGACTTGAAGTATAAGAAAACGGTCTATACTGCAAAATTGTGAAATTCATTAAATGTATTATATCAACAGATTTCCCAGAACTGTATTAGGTTAGTTGAAAGCGATAATATTACGTTTAAATACAAAATATTAGGTCCAATTTAATATTATTGCTTTCAACTAACCTAACACAGTTATGTGACATCTGTGGACATAATACATTTAATTGAAGCCAACGGTTCAGTTTTTTCAGTGTAAGTAGTTTACTTGTTATATAGTTGTTAACAATCATGTTTACACAGGTTGTAGTTGACTGTGAATGGGGGGAAATATAGTGATTTATTGTGAAAAAATGTAAACACAGTATTTGGCACAATATCCATATTTAAAATTATCCATGAAAGATGAGGATTGGGATTTAGTTCGGGGAGTCAAGAGACATGTCATGCAGAAACAAAAGATCATCATTCAGTCACATGAACGCTGGGTATGTTGGAAAGGCTTTTAAATCCAAATGTAACAATGAACAGAACCTCCAAGTGTTCTGAGGAGATGTTACACTGTTAAACTGTTAACTCATTATAACAGTCCTCTTGACCTGGCTGATGCTGCAAGAGAAGTTAAGCACGTCTCGTGGTGCCTTCACACATTCCACCTCCATCTGTTAAATCATTCTGACTTTTATTTTTGAAGATATCCTTGCCATAGTACATTTCTCTTTGCAGCTTGGTGTCTTCCCCACTGAAAAGCACTGCTTTGTAAAACCTATTTACAATAGGGAACTGTAATATCTTGAATGTCAAAATGAGTAATTTCAAATCTGCAATTTTTTTAGGCCAACATTCAGAGATACTACATGTAATCAGCTAAGCTAATCACCTTTTTGAACTCAAATTTGTTATTCTATTTAATTTTACCATTTTTAACATCCTCATTTTGATTATTGCTTGTGACACAGTTTAAAGTGTGTGTGATTTGTTGGGTTAGGTTTATGGGGCTATATTATTAAAGTTTGATTGATTAATTAACACATTTGTCTGTAAAGCCCACTGAGACAAATGTGTTATTTGTGATATATATAAATTAAATGTGAGTCAATTTGTTTGACATGCCAAAAGAAATGCAAGTAGACTTTTCCTTGTTTTCAGTATAGGTGGTCAGATTGACGGAGTATAGGAATCACCTGAGAACAACTGCTTTACTCCTAATGATGATTTTCTTAAACTTAGATTAAGATGATAATTTAGTGTTTGTTACTTACAGATCCATTCACTGTGTTTGGAATTTAAATAACTAATTACTGTTTCTATCTAATAAGGTTGCTGTTTTTCATTAATACCTGTCTAACATTACCCCCAGATGTAGATGAAATACAGCATTAGTAAGGATTAACTGCAAAAACAAGAATTTGACATTCTACAAAATGTTTGCAACTCAAATATAAAACATCGCTTATCAGTACTAACGTGTCTAGGGGGACAAATATTAATACAATTGAAGCATGTTTAGTGATTTTGTCATGGTCTTAATGTGTGTGCCAAATAAAGTCAAGAAAATGGCCCTGTGTTGCAGTGGCGGCTGGTGCATTTCTCTCCAGGGGGGGCTCTACCAAATTGAAGCAAATGTATACAAAAACTCAAAACATATGTCATATTACAACGCAGGGCTAGCTCAAAGGCACACAGCACTTGATAAAGTATATTATTTTAGTGCCTGTTTTTGTCAACCTCCTTATTATGCTTACTGATCCCTATCCTGTAGCCCTCATTGGACAGCTGTGTTTACGTTCCTAAACATGGATAGTCTCATAGCATCATCCATGTGGACTCTAGTTTGTTCATGCTTTTTAGTTTTTTCTGATATGTGCTTTGGGTGCGTTCACACCTGCCTTGTATAGTCCGGTTGAATCGAACCCTGGTGCGTTTAGCCGCTTGGTGCGGCTCATTTGGGTCGGTGTGAACGCAAACCTCTTGAGTGAACTACACAACGGGAATCTGGTCCGCTAAAATAGGTGGTCTCGGAGCGCTTGCTTACGAACTCTGGAGCGGTTAATTGCTGGTGTGAACGCAGTCCGCACCAAAACATAGGAAGCGTAGTATTTACGTGTCACAAGAACGCGGATATCTTCAAAAATCTTTAGCAAAAGACTCTTTCAAGACATCCGCGGTTGTTTAGTTAAAGAGTGAAGCAGAATGAAGTGTTGAACGTCAACTACATCAAATTAAGAACACCTGTTGTCTGTGAAACGCCCCTCCTTACTTCAGAACGTCTCTCATTATATGTGTTATAATGTTTTTTAACGGACGTTGTCTGATGATATAATCATATGCGCGGGCCGCTAGTGTCTGTTGATCTCCAGATTAACAGCAGCATGAGAATAACCTGCCGAAAGTGCCGATGCTCCATGGCGGAGGCTAGAAATTGCCGGAATTTGCGTTTTTACCCCCTTAATGTCTGACCAATGGTTGAACAGCATTTTCGTGCACATGACTTGTGCTTAAAGTTTATAGTCCGTTTGAGTTTTGCCCGTGTGAACGCAAACCGAACCTTCTGAAAAATTAAACAATGTAACAAACTGTCGTCTGGTGCGCACCTGAAAACGGACTATTAGGTGTGAATGCACCTACGTCACTCACATCTGTCTGGATCCATGCTGGGTCTGGTCCATGGACTGGTCTGATCCTGACGCTTGAAAAGGGAGGCAGGGGAAGCCAAATATAGCACTGGTGTTGCTACAGGTAGTTATCCCAGCCTTTTTGCCAAACCAGCTCCTTGAAAAAGAGCACGTATACTCAGTGGCGACTGGTCATTAGGGGCACAGCCCCACCTAGTATCAAATAATTAAAAATAATGATTACAAAAAAATGCAAAAAATAAATAAAAAAATATATAAAATATATTTTAAGATCATGTTTAATCATCTGATTCGTCTGTACATTGCTGTTTTAGTCTGTGTTCTTCTAATTAGTGTCTACAGTGTGTGCCTATTGAGCTGTTTAGAGCCATGTGGGACAAAACCCGATCATGCCCTCCCTCTCACTGTCTAGTGAACGGTGACTGTAAAGACTACACTGCGCATTCTCAGAGTATTGTCCTATTTAATGTGTGTGGCAAAAAAATAATGACCATAGGGGCAGTGAGCTGCCATCCCCACCATACGTCATCTCACATCATTCAGAGCTGATTGGCTGTAAGTACGTGTGCCGCGAAAAGTGTGGTGTGTGAAGAGGAGGAGAGAGACGCGTCCCAAAACCAGGAAGTAAGCTGTGCATGGGTTCCCTCCACAAATTTTAGAAAATAGCTCAAAATAAGATCTGTGTGAAACGTACCTGTTAGATACATGCACGTTTTGTTCATCCGGATAATATCCACATGTCTACCCTACTTTTATAATTTTCAAATCATAAATCTATCGATTAGATTTATGATAGACTTTTGAAACAACAAGAAGATAAGGAGGACTTTTACAAACAAGTAATAGAGATTTTTGTCCAGAAGGATAGCCAAATGGACTTCATCTTCAAGTCAAGGTAAGACCGCAATTTTATTGAAAATGGGATCTTACTAAGAAAGAACAATTCAATATTTAAATGATAAAATTACATTTTTTTTGGTATCCTTTTGTTGAACTGTCTGTTTAAAATTAATTGAAGCATCAGACAAAAAAAGCTTTTGAAAATAATATATATTTTGATTTAGGTCAAAATATTATATTTGTAAACCTGAAGAGTCAGTGCCAGTGCCTCACCAGCCATGAACCTCACTGCACGTCACTG
>NW_011345716.1:19625-21300 GCF_000735185.1 Notothenia coriiceps | reverse complement strand
TAGGGTTATCATTCGGGGGAAATGACAGCAGCACAGTGTTCAATATATTGTACTTTCGGTATCTAAATGATACAATGTTGTTTACATTGCTCATGAGGACAGACCACCTTATTTGCAGATTCTTGAAATTGTAATTTGTAATTGATTGTGGATTTTGTATCCAGTTTTCACTTTATGTATCTTTATACAATGTTTACTACTTTGCTTATGAGGACAGACAGCCTTATTTACATTTCTTGAAATAGAATTGTAATTTCATTTGTAAATAGTTACATTCATGTGGATTTATCCAGTTTGCACATTTGTATGCATGCACTTATAGGTGCATTTGTTGTTGTTGAAGGCCTGGCTGTTACAGTCTTTATTTACACTATTTTGTTGTAGGCCTACTGGCCTAGATGTTTATGCAGTTTTAAAGCACCTTGGCTTTGTTCTGAATGCACTTTGTTGTAGTTATCCTACAGAGAAAAGAAAATGCACTTGATTTGGAATTATTGTACAGTATGCATTCAAAAGTGCTGAATAAATGTTTTATGGACCCATAATAGTGATTATTATTTAAGTTAAGTTTTGCCATAATCATGTATTTTTCCATAATCAGGTAGCTGAACAACATTGGTAAATAATGTGTACATTATATATATATATATATTTCTATTAATCATTTTCGGCCTTTCGGCATTCGGTTTTCAGCCAACTGTTTCCTATTTTCGGTATCGGTTTCGGCCAATAATTTCCCATTCGGTGCACCCCTAGTATATATATGGCATAACAGAAGTTTGGTATGCAATCAATGGCATGTTTTCATTTTTCGGATGGCTTGACAAACACAAGCCTCCTCATAAGACAGAGGGAAGCAAGACAAGACCACTGTAGGGCGAGACGACCTCTGAACTATGAGGCTGCTGAGCTGGCTTCTGTGTGCGAGTGTGCTTGTGTGTGTCAGGGTTGGGGAAAAATAGGATGTATCTTTGGGCTGGTAGGTGGTCCACACTTGGCTTGTCTGTGTCTCCTGTTTGAGTGACACACACTGTATAACCCCGGGTGCAGGCTGAAACAGATTGAATCTGTCAGCCTGTGTTAACCAATGATGAGGGTTAGTCACCTCTGACAGCACGCTAAAACATTTTGCAAGGGGACTCGTTCAATCTGCATTCAATCAATGAAAGTAATCCCTTGTTTGTTTTAGGATGCACATCTGGGACAGGTAGCAGGGAGAATAGGGGCACTGCACACTGTAAATGACCCCAACCGTTGCTTCGTCCGCAACCCTTTATATGGAAGCCAAGTCATTTCAGCTGGGTCAGACTAATGGAAAATGATCTCCCCCTCCTCTTCCTCTGCAATATCACAGCTCTTTAGCTGTTTCAGAGGTGGACATATTTATATTGGCAGGCAGCAAAGAGCTGTCTGTGACATTGGCTGAGGCCAGCAGAGGGCATTTTGGATGCAGCTGTGTCCATTTTTATTCTGAGATATTCCTTAAACTTGTGTTTACCCTGAAAGCGGAGGTCAAAATAATCTATTCATCAATGGACAAATCACTCAGGTGAGGTGGCCAGACTGTGTGTGTGTGTGTGTGTGTGTGTGTGTGTGTGTGTGTGTGTGTGTGTGTGTGTGTGTGTGTGTGTGTGTGTGTGTGTGTGTGTGTAGTGTGTGTAGTGTGTAGTAGTAG
>NW_011345716.1:12463-19541 GCF_000735185.1 Notothenia coriiceps | reverse complement strand
CACCTCACACCACACACACACACACAACAACACACACACACACACAACAACCCCCCGTCATAGTCATTATAGCACTCTCACCGGTCGTCACTGAATACGTGTCAAGTTCCTGAGAATAACTAGCCACTCCACAGGAATTAGTTTTCAGCCGAAGGGGACTCGTCCGAGGGACCACTAATGTATGTCAACTCTCTCGCGACTGTTATTGCTTCCAAGAGACGAAAACGGTAACGCAAGTTAGTCAGGATTCGAAGAAAGTTCGACGGAAACAAGATTTAATTTCGTTTTTCCAAAATCAAAAAATTCTACATAATCCTTATGTTCAGAAACTAAAGATAAGATGAAACAGTTTTCGTATTCAATGTTTCACGGACTTATTTGTTTGCGTTGTGTACCTAAACAGAAAAAATCTAATACGNATATGTACAAAAGTGGTGGGGCACAGAAAACTTAGATGTCTATATATAAGCTTCTGCAGTGAGGTTCATGGCTGGTGAGGCACTGGCACTGACTCTTCAGGTTTCTGAAGAGTCAGTGCCAGTGCCTCACCAGCCATGAACCTCACTGCAGAAGCTTATATATAGACATCTAAGTTTTCTGTGCCCCACCACTTTTGTACATATAGAAACGCCACTGCGTATACTGCCTTCCTCTGTCAACTCCTGCCTATGTCAGGCTGATCCGGTCCGAGCTCTTTTACTCCCAGCTTTCCCTCCAGTGTCCTCCTCTCAAAGGATGTTTCTTTAAGTGATTAAACATCATTTTCTTTCTCCATATTCGCTATCTAGTTTTGTTTACACTCCGTCTCCGTCTAACTTTCTCTCATTCAAACGTCAATCACTCACTCAGGCGCTCCTGTTGCCCCTTAGTTGGCGGTGTCAACAGCTGCTTTGGGCGCAGTTTGGTGCACCCCGAGCTGCTCCTATCTGTTGCATTGAAGAGGTGTGGACTGCACATGCACCACTTATAACAAGAGTCGATGGGCAAAGATTTCTGCGCCCCAAGCAGGAAACCTGTGACTTATCAGTAACTTTAGACATCGTCACACAATTGTTATCGATATTCTATCGTAGATTATACATTTAACTGACACCACCTATATAATATGTATCTTGTTCATTAAAAAAAAAAAGAATAAAATAAAAAATGTTTTTAATGTCAATCTAGAATGTGGGAAGAGGTGGGGTGGCGCCCCCAGCGCCCCTATGGGCCGGCCGCCACTGCTGTGTTGTCTCAGCAGGTTTTTATGCACTAACATAAACACTGCCTCAGCTACGCCTCACAAAATAAAAGAGAACAGAGAACACAATTAGCCTAAAGCACTGGCTTTCCACCTGCATGGACCCAGAGCCAATGGACTTTATTTCTGACCTGCTTACTGCCCTGATGTTGTTCTAACTGTACAAGTGATAAACTTGCATAGTACCGATATTGACATTGCATCCCAGCCCAGACCTCTGTTCTCCTGACCCAGCCTGTAACATCCCACCTTTGCTAGAGATGTATCACAACATTTCAATTAGAGTCTGGCAAATCTCAAAGGAAGGTGGCTTACTTGGAGCCACTTGGCCTTGTTGCCATACCTCAGCTGTCCAATAAGCCACTGACCCCTCAGTCAGGCACTAGGCAGACTCTTCCCCCCTTCGCTGCTTACCAAAGAGCTATTGAGATGCTCCATAAGAAAATTAGAAGGCCACACAATAGGCCCATCCACACATCATGATTTCCTTATGGTTATACAATCCATTCCATAATGCCCAATCCATCATTCTACTCCAGACCATAACTTTTCACATGAATGCATATCCATCAGGCTACTATCAACAACATTTTCAACCTATTAAGGATGTTTGTATATGTTCAATTCAGATCTATGACAAGCTTATTAAACAACAATTTTATAAATAAATGAATATTTCAGCATGATTTTTAAAATGATGGTGTTGTTTCCACTAGGAAAAAATATATATATCTTTAAACACTGCCAGATCCCATAGTGCTTTCCCTTTAGTGTTTACTTCCTCTGTGTGTTCTTCTGCTGTTCCCTTTAATGTTTACTTCCTGTCTGGCTTCTTCTGCTGTTCCATTTCATATTTTACCTGTTTTTCTTCTTCTGATGTTCCCTTTAATGTTGACTTCCTGTCTGTCTTCTTCTACTGTTCCCTTTAATGTTTACTTCCTGTCTGTCTTATTCTACTGTTCCTTTTAATGTTTACTTCCTGTCTGGCTTCTTCTGCTGTTCCATTTCATATTTTACCTTTTTTTCTTCTTCTGATGTTCCCTTTAATGTTTACTTCCTGTCTGGCTTCTTCTGCTGTTCCATTTCATATTTTACCTGTTTTTCTTCTTCTGATGTTCCCTTTAGTGTTTACTTCATGTCGGCATCATTGTGTCTTTTATACTCGGGACAGTTTAGCAATCAAAAATCCAAACTTTTGTGCTCTCCACAAACAAAACAAAATAATATTCCAAAAGTATTCAACAGTGTTTTCTGATGGAGGAAACTGATGTTACATTGAATTCTTTATGCATATCAATGAGAGCATACATAGAACAATAAGCGTTGTGTATTCAACCAAGCCATGTAATGAATAATACTTTTGAAGAGTAACTGTCAGAATTTGACTCAAAAGTAAGTCTCAGTCTCAGTCAGTAGTAACTCAAAATCTTAACTCCCAATCTCCTCTGTCGCTCTAATCAGACTCCACATCTAGGTTGTCAGGGACTGTCCAAACATTGAGCGGTGTCAGGTTTCCTCTCACCACAGAAAAGACACGGCCTGTTTCAGCAGAGCTTCAGACAGTCACTGCACAACTGTTGTCCTCTTCCTCCAGTCAGACTCCATCCTCCTCACTCATCATGGCTGTGGGGACTTGTAGCTGGAGGGGGTGGGCAGCCCATGTTATAAACAGCACCCTTGTCTTTCCCAATTGTTGTCTTTATCAAGTGCTCAGCCCGCGATTGACAAGTGAACCACGGCCTGCTGATAGATGTATCCTTTCAAAGACAAGAATAGTGAGTTCAGTGTTGTGTAGCCACCTAGCCGCCACATTCTTTGCAGTCCAAGGTGGGACGTTTATTCTGTTATTCTGAGTTGTTGAGTGGGCCAGTGGGCAGACTTGTCATGTGTAGATTCATAGAGCCATTTTAGTGGATATAATGGAAATGCCTCCATTAGCAGTCTGAGGGCAACACTCAGTTTTTAGGATATGGCTTTCAAATGTTAAAAAGTACCACTTACCCTTCACTATCTGATTATTTGCCACCATTCCTAATCCGTCCCATTCAATTAGTTTCATCTCGCAGAAAATTCTGCCAAGTAGTCTTTTGACTCTTAATTGATTGATATGCTCTTACAAAGAATGTATAACATTATGCATGGCTCACACAGACAAAAGACTTTCTCCTGCTCTCCCTGTGCTTTAACATGCCACACTCTCTTGATCTATTCCCTTGATTACTATTGATTGTCTGAAAGATTTTATCAGAAAATCAATAGTTTATGGAGGCTGTAATATACTACTGCTGTACAAGCTCAAAGTTGTCACCCCTACGTAGCCCCTACATGTGAACAAATGGCAGAGATAAAACATATCCTATTGATTTTCTCTATTGATTTCTTTATCACTCTGATAAGGTAATGACAACATACGCAAACCTATCAGTCTGCAGTGAGATGGATTGTGTTTTTGTGCTTTAATTAAATGGGTTAATTGGTTGATGTGGTCCAAATGGTGTTTCATAGCCCAACCGGATCAGCCAACGTCATATATCAAGTTACCGAAGCAGAGACAAAGTCTTGAGGTTACATATAACCATAATAGTCACAACACAATTGCTAAAGGTATTTTATGGGTGGTTTTCTTTGTGTGTTTATGACCTAAACAGGAGCAGACTGTGGGAAAGTTATGCACTAGAAAGTAATGGAAATGAATATACTGTAGGCCCTTTGTAGAGCCTCTGGATCAAATATGTTAATATACATTGGTAACATTAACATACATTAGTCGTTGGGTGCTTCAACATTTCCTAATTAGCCAAACCACAATGGTGTAGGTGTTTGTATAGTAGTGATGACACATAGTGGCAAATAGTGGCAAAGAGCATTAGTGTTTATGTAAAACAACTTTTAACAGGGGGATGTGTGCTCTTTTTATCTGTGCTGATCCTCCCAAAATAATTGCAACATCTTAGTCCTCATGCACTGTCGCGATGTCTTCAGGGCCATCACAGGTCGATACCAAATTAAGTTAACAAGGAGCGATTCATAAAGAGTTGAACAAAGCCTTCCTACCAGGCTGAAGGTTGTCATCATTGTTTACCTGAGGAAAACAAACAGAAGCCACCTGGAGGGGGAGTGTGTGTGTGTGTGTGTGTGTGTGTGTGTGCGTATGTGCGTGTGTGTGTGTGTGTGTGTGTGTGTGTGTGTGTGTGTGTGTGTGTGTGTGTCAGGGAAAGGCTCAGCAGGTTTAGTTTAGGAGCATGATGGGCATGAGATGATTCCGTAAGCTTTAAATTAAATCCGACTTTATTCATATAGCAATGGTTTAAATGGCAAAAACAGTAACACAAGTAATACAAATATTATATTATACTCAGACACTTTACATAAAATATATTTTCAAATAAGAGAATACATAAAAGATAAACAACACAAAACAATAATCAAATGTTAAAAGCAACTCAGAAAAGGGGAGTTTTAAACTGGGTTTTGAATATGGAAAGATTGGTGCAGCTTCTGATATGTGTTGGGGAGAGAGCTCCATGGGAAGGGGCAACTATGGCGGAGGTTCTGATCCCAAAGGGCGGTTGAGTGATGGTGGAGACTTCTGGATGTACAAGAGTTCATTTAGGACTTTGAATGATGTGTCATAAAGAATGATGTTGCAGTGGTCCGTGCTGTATGTGATTAAGGAATCAATGAAAGGTTCAGAAGCAGGAAGATGAGCATTTGCGCAGACGAGCTATGCTTTTGAGGTGGAAATAATCAGTTCTGATGAAATGGTTGACATGACGCTCGATGTAGAGGTTGCTTTTAAAAATTGCTCCAAGGTGGCGGATGTTTTAGGAGAGTGACATAATGGAGATATTGATGGTGAGGCAGAACATGTGAGATGTTTAGGTGAGGGATGTGGGACCAATGGTGATCATGGCAGAGATATCATAGAAGAGTTTAAGGAAGTTTGCTTGCAACCACACTTTAATATTAGTGAAGCAGATAGTCAGACCAAAGTGAGATTATATCATTATGATCAGATATGAGACAATATGCCAATGAAAATACATGAGACGATGTTGTCTACAGCTAACGTTATAGAGAAAGTGTGACCTAGTTACTCAATAGCTAAAATCGTTTATGGAATATTATGGAAAAACTTTCACACATGTACTGATCTTGGCAGTTTGCTACTCTGTCTCCTCTACAGGCCTTCATAGTTGGTCAGTAAAGAATATTTATAATATGTATTTTCTTTTAAGTTACATATTTTCACTATAAAGGTATATATTAGGGATGCACCGAATATTCGGCCGAAAATTATCGGCCGAAAATGGTTAAAAAGGCACTTTCGGCCGAAAGGGTTTTAGCACCGAAAAAATATCACCGAATGTCAGAGAACAGGGTTACGTTGGTAAGCTAACGTGTTGTTGTGATGACGTAATCAAAACGCGGCGACAAGCACGGCGCGCGACCATGCTCGCGGCTGGCTCACAGCCAACATGTCTGCTGCTTGGAGATATTTAAAAATATCAGAGAAAGAGGCGCGGATTGCGATTTGTAAAACTTGTTCAGCTGACATTTCTCGAGGGGGTGTAACTGCAAAGACTTTCACCACTTCGGGATTACTCCACCACTTGAAATCAAAACACCCGGACAAATATGCGGATTATGATCAAATCACAAGCACTGACAGCGAGAGACTGTTCAGCGCTGCCTCTCATGTGCTTGATGAGAAGAGGAACAGACTTATCGCTGATAAAGCAGAGAAGCTACTGTTCATTAAAAAGAACTTCCCACTTTTCCTTAATAAGTAGACAAGGCTGGCTTATCATAAGCTCATCTAGTTCTACATGTCTACTCTATACCCACTTTCCTGAACAATTTTCATTGTGAGTTATAATTCACCATCTCAGGTTATCATTAGNNTGTCTGTCTGTCTGTCTGTCTGTGTGTGTGTGTGTGTGTGTGTGTGTGTGTGTGTGTGTGTGTGTGTGTGTGTGTGTGTGTGTGTGTGTGTTGGGGGCAGTTATCAGTAATATTGAGAGTGGCCAGCAGTGACTTATGCAAGTTCAAGGACTTTATTGATCGGTGAGGTGGTCTTAATCAAAGTCGGTCTTCCCCTGGCACTCCTGGTGATTAAATAAGTTGGAGAGAGCTGACATAAGTCTTCTGCTTTTCCATTGCGTTTCAATCAGTCCTAAGCTTCTTTCAAGCTGCCTTTGTTCTAAATTAAAGCAAAAGGTTTAGTTTTAAGATGTATTAGGAATACAAGTCTTATTTCTATTCTACTTTTCAAAGCATAAGTTACAAAGTGCCTGAAATAACAAACGCAACACATGATTTGTCTTTTTTAGATTAAGGAATTGTAAAATATGAAGAAATGTCGATTGTGAAGAGACTTGAAAGTTGACACTAATGGCTTTACTTTAAAATAAACAGAATGAATAACAGTAGTTCAAATGGGATGGAAAAAACATTTGATAGCTTTTTCAAGTAAGCAGAGGATTTGAAAAACCTAATTTGTGGAAAAAGTAGTACTTCTTCTTATGCTTCTTGACTAGAATAGAAATAGAGGGCAGACACAAATAGGACTCCACAGTTTCCAGCTACAGTTTTAAGGGTATTATGGGTCACCTGATAGGAGTTGGGAGAACTAATATTTGATGTTTGAACCTTTTTTTGAGAGTGACAAAAAAAACAAAAATGTCCAGGTGCAATAGGTACAGTATTGTGTTTTCAATAGAAATCCCTAAAACCCGCGTCACACTGTCCCGAAATTGACACCCGATGGACACATGAATATGGAATTGTGAATTTCGCATGAAGATGGCCCCGAACCACACACGAAGGCAACATTTA
>NW_011345716.1:11932-12444 GCF_000735185.1 Notothenia coriiceps | reverse complement strand
GATGAATTGTCTTTCCTTTCCTTAAAGCCCCTGTCACACTGTCCCGAAATTGACACCCGATGGACACATGAATATGGAATTGTGAATTTCGCATGAAGATGGCCCCGAACCACACACGAAGGCAACATTTAACATTTAAGACATACAACTGCAACGAAAGTAACAAAAACAAAAGTACTATGATACTGTACTGATATTTTCCGACTTTGTTCTTCAATTTATCCGCCTTTATGTGTAGAAGATATTAAGTTTTCTCCGTAATGTTGTTTCCATAGCAACAATAACTTCCTGTCAACTCGACTTCAAAATAATATATCATATCCTTTTCAGTTTCACAGAACACAAATTGGGTTATTCACATAACATGTTTACATGATTTTGTTGTGCGATAAAACAACCCGATGGACACACGATAAAGGAAATGTTCAAATTTGGCTCTGATCGTAACAACATCGGGACATTCGTGAGGGCATCTTAAGCCATCTTTGACATGCCAAAGATGTTGCCACCGC
>NW_011345716.1:3499-11863 GCF_000735185.1 Notothenia coriiceps | reverse complement strand
TGCGAAGGTTCATTTTCGTGTTGAATTCGTGTGTCAATTTTGCCCTTCGTAAGGCCATCGTGAGGGCATCTTGTTGTCACCGGTGCCATCGGGTATTCACTCCGATCAGAGTGAGGGCGAATGCTCGATGGCACAGATGATAACACGAAGATGACACAGTTTGACAAGATGCCCTCACGAGTGCCTTACGAAGTTGCCGCTCACAAAGTTGCTGCCGGAGCCTGAGAAACTCCACCGGCGGTCATACGATGGCTTAAGATGCCCTCGCGAATGGCCCGATGTTGTTACAATCAGAGCTGAATTTGAACATTTCCTTTATCGTGTGTCCATCGGGTGTCAATTTCGGGACAGTGTGACGTGGGCTTAAGGAATTGCATGTGAACACAAAACAATAGGCTACCTAAAGATGAGCATTGTGGCACACCACAAGTGAGATTAGCAGTAAAGGATGAGACTTAGGCTGAAAACTACCACAGGTAATGGCTGATGTGCCATGGTGCTTATGACACCAATGGAATATCCACAATTAAAAACACATGATAAGGAAAAACCCCAATTCTTTAGGATTAAATAAACCAAAACCATAATAAAAATGTGCTTATTTTGTTACATTTGTATCAAGACTGTGTCCTTCTAAAAACAAGCCCCAAACCACGATCCCAATCTTAACATCCCTTACTATCCACCTGACTGCTTAAATGTAACAATTGAGGGTAGATCGCTCAAAGGACGAAAGGATACAAAGGTTTTCCTTCAACTAAGGGACAAAGCCAGCTTATCATCTGCATTTTTACTAACATTTAAGCAGTTATTTATTTTATCAAATTACACGTTAATTGGACCTTGGGACAATACCAAAAGACAGAGCATACAAAACGTTTTCTAATCTAAGTATATTTCTGTGCGATTTTGTGACATATTAACTTGTGGAGTACAATGTATAATGATATAAAGAATTGACGGCTGAAACGTCAACAAAAATAATAGAGTTGTACGAAGAGAGGATTTTCCTATGAACTTTATTTGTCATCACTCCTCTTAGAATATCTCTATCTGAACATCATCTCTAGCGTCTTCTGAGCCTCTCGAAAAATCAGCACATGTAGACGTCTTTAAATGTAGAAAGTTGATAAAAAGCTCTTAGTTCTAAAATAAGGACAGCAAATATGCCACTGAGATGTTTTACCTGTTAGAACTGATTTCCCAGTTTTTTACTTAAATATCTTTTGTAAGTGAAATCTAGGACACCTTTAGAGAGTTTTTCTTGTCTTTCCATCTTTAGAAGTATTTACAAGAAGATGGTATTGCATCAGGCATGCCATGCACTTTTAAACTGTAAACGATCTTACATACATACGTACAAACTCAGAACTGTGCATGCACAACTTTTCCAACTACATTCAGACACACAAAACCATACTGCAAACACACACACACACACACACACACACACACACACACACACACACACACACACACACACACACACACACACACACAGTCCGGTCCCAGTCTCCCTGTCTCTCCTCCTCTTTGTTCTGGCTGTGAATCCAATCTCAGCTCAATCAGCACAAGTGCTGGTGTTTCCTTCTCCCCGCTGCACTCTGCACACAGATGTTAAGCAAGAAATAAAGGTCATGCAAGCATTCAAGTGTTACTGATCTGTTTCTCCTTTTCATCCAGTTATGGAGGCTGATTGAGGAATAGGTTATCAGATGATACAGGAGCAGATAAAGCGTCCCGAGGTGTGGGCCACGGTGGTTGAATCTGATTAGACGGCCAACAGGTGAACCAGGGGGAGGGGTTTCCACGACACCAGCATCAGGTCTGCTTTGAAAGATGAGCAGTGATCTCTGAAGACAGGGAGCAACATGACAAAGCTGCAGATCTGAATCTGTGACAGTGTTCTCCTGTCTGATAGTTATCGCAGACTTTCAACATCTGCAAAGACACAGCGTTGTAATTTGATTTGCCCTGATAGAAGGATCAAGCAGACTGAGATAAAAGATGTTGTGCGTGAAGTCATATGGTGGTAAAGTGTTGGGACATTTGAAAAAAAGAAAGAAAAACTGTGCAAGTATTTTTCGTACACAAAAGAAGGTACTGGCAATTATCCTCCTTTGGAAAAGTCCTGGAGGAATATGATGAAGGTTTTTGTTGAATGTTGTGTTTGGAATATATTAGTAATTCTGCTTGTCTGAAGAGCCTATTTCTTCAAACACAGCGCAAGTATTAACAACTGTATTACAAATAAGTATTTCATAAACAGTTAATATGCACAAGGAAATTAGTTTGTTGAATAGACCACATACTGAAAATGGCCCAATCTCTTTATAAAAAAGCATAGTTACACAGGATAAGAAAATACACACACACACTCTCAGTCCACCATTTCAACAGCTTGTCTGCAGTGTGAGAAAAGAAAAGAAAAAAGATCTCTAGTTTCTATCTAGCAGTGATAAGTGGCCTGCTTTAACCTGCTTGAATAACTCGAAATGGTTTCACACATTATGTTACATTGCTGTGTTTGCCAAGGCCAAGAGAAAGAAGGTAAGCTTGGATGTGGGAAAATAAACAATCGTACCAAAGAGCAAAGAGGAGAAGGCCGGCGTTCTCAGATTAAATTAGACGTCATAGGTGATACAAAAATGGCTCATTGAACAAGTATAATCTCAGTATGTGTTTGTGCTTTTGACAGGTGTGTAAATGTTATCTTTTGGATACACTGTACATGCGGCTTTGCAAACATTGTAATCACTGCAACGTTTAAAGTTATTTTCCTGATAAGAATTTCCATTGTTTGCAATGGGAAGATTATCACAAAACTATCCAGCATGATTCTGATAAGGCTACAGTGAAGCATTCCTCATAAGCAAAAATCTAACAACCTCCCTCTTGTTCATATTGCAGCCCTTGTCTTCAGGTCTCATATACACTGAAGCAAAAGTTCAGCTAAAATGTATGATCTATACCTATTTTCCTATAAATGGATGCAAGGTCAGCATTAGCATGACAAATAAATGGGATCTAATGAGGTAATACAAAGAGAGAGATCTACCACAGAATAAGCTAAAGTGGATTTGGGAGCTGTAGACCATCTCAGATCACTTAACAGTGATATATGAACTACTCAGGATCCACCACCTAAACAACATATTACAGGATTCTGTTGCATCTTCTTCTCTATTACTGGATTGCTGTTCCACAGCAAGAATCCACTTTACAACTACAACCTCCCACACTGTGATATCTGTCTGACGTAAAGCAAGCATAGGTGGATGGTAAAACAGATTGTATAGTTTCATTATTGATTCACCACAATATTCTGAAGTTACCTTTAGAGCTCCTAAAAGGCTAAATGATCGCACAATGTCATTATACTCTGATTTCAAAGGCCTTTTTAGTTCTTACTGAATTATTTTTGAGAATGTGATGGCAACCAGAAGGAAATAAGTGGATCAGGAGGCTGATTAATTTGTCAGCATCACGGTGACCTTTAACCTCAATAAGGTGTGGGGCTAACATTGGCAAAAATGTAGGATTAGGGTTGCTTTAAAGCAGTGTACTAATCTGTGTAGCAGTGGTAGGGGTAAAAGACAAATTGTAAATTGTAATGCACTAAAATAAGCACTTACAGTATTTAAGACAAGAGTAAGAAAAGACAAGATGAAATCAAGAGGTGGTTAACATTTTGTTGCAATTAGTTGAATTAATACAATTAATTTGGGAGTCAACCTGTTTGAGCTTCTACTCACAGTTCTCTTTAACTCTTTGTCATTGCGGAAACAAGTTTGGACAACATATGCAGAGGTCCAACAAAAGACTTCTGATAGATGTCTAACATTGTGATATGGATGCCAGCACTGTAGATACAGTATGAAAGCTTTCATTGTCAACTGAATTTTTGCCCATCACTCCTCACAATACTACATGGTAACCATTTGTGTTACAATTGGAAGAAAATTTAAAGTTTTTTGCAAATGTCCTCCAACAAGTACAACCTGAAGGAAGAGTGAGTGGGGTCCGTTACTCGCTTTCACAGAGCAGTCCAACAGCCAGGTGAGGGGGAGGGGGGGGGGAGCTGCCAATTGGAAAGTTAAGGAAGACTTCTGTCCTTCAGTTTCGACCACATCCTCAATATAGATGGTGTCCCTTATGCTGCTAATGTATTTGTTGATAAGGGATACAATGAGTGGGAGGAGTTGAGGTGTTCTTAAAGAGGACCTTCTCTAAACTCAAAGGTGGGGTAGGTAGCCTTTAAGTTTGTAAAATCGGACTGAAGACCTCCCTGACTCAGGAGGGTCTTGAGGCATTTATTTGTATGTTCCCAGAGAAAGAGATCCCAATGTCTTTAGACACTGATGGAGTCTCTGAGAACAGTGAACTGCTTGGAGAGGTCCTGCTGATTCGAGATTGGACACGCTCCATTCGTTTTGTGACTTACAGGTGGGGTAGGTACGTTTGAGAAACCGGCTCGAGATACACTTTTTGTTATATTCCATGGAATGCTCTTAACATCCCGATAGCAATGAATATCTTAAGTGCTTTGACAAAAAATCCATAAAAAAATTTCATCTGTGGAAGCCGTAGTACTGTAAAAAGCACGACCAATCATCTGAGCCGGCCCGGCCAGAAGAAGAAGAAGAAGAAGAAGAAATCCCTCCATACCAGGAGTTGTTTTCCTCTGGTGGCAGGACCAAAAGCATTATGTCATTAGTAGAGAAATAGTGCTAATCTGAATTTGTCTTTTGCATGGTGTTACAGAATATATACCGTAATCTCTGGATAACAATATCGTTTTCATCCTGCTTAATGTGCCAGTGGTGAATCTGTGTTTGGATCAGTTTGTTGTTTATGAAGCAGGTGACTATCTATAGATCCCGGATACAATACAGTTAATATCAAACCTACAGAGGATA
Source organism: Notothenia coriiceps (assembly GCF_000735185.1). Taxonomy (NCBI): domain Eukaryota; kingdom Metazoa; phylum Chordata; class Actinopteri; order Perciformes; family Nototheniidae; genus Notothenia; species Notothenia coriiceps. The sequence continues at coordinate 6,944 of NW_011345716.1, read as the reverse complement.
GGTTGGTCACGATCACAAAGCAGTGGAATTGGCTAATAGAAATTTGGACAAAAGCTATAACCTTGGCGTTCTGTTCATAAGAAAGCTTTGTGGGCCATGCAGGCCCAGTTGGTGGTAGATGGCTTGTATTGTCCGATCCATCTACTCTCACTGTTCTGGAGATAAAGCTATTCCTCCTTTAATGGATTCTGCTGGGTTTTGTGGTGCTATTCATCCTGAGTGAAAAGCCACTGCCTGCCGAGGAACAATTCAGGGAAGAATGTGCCATAGCTAAATAACAGTTGCTTTTGGAGTGGCAAAACAACATGCGTTTTACACGCTCAGTGTTCAGCACACTCCATTCACACAGCTTTCAACACCAGCACGATGGATCACTAGATACTGCAGCTAGTGTCTTATTTCACCACGATAGTGTCAGATACAGCATGAACCGTGGCTTTTTAAAATTAGGAAATAAAATATATGGAATAAGATGTCATATTTTTCATGAAGCTTGCATGTGGAGTGCTGTACATTAGCTCACAGAGCATTATTGTGTGGGTGTATAATATCTGATGGGGACACATCAAAGCGGAAGTGGTTCTTATCTCCGGAATTCAACAATGCTATCCATATTCCAATGCCCTTGTTGGAGTGGATGTCCCTCTTTCTGCTTGATCCACTGCAGGTACTGTTACAGAAATAGCTAGCTACCAGCATCGAAATATCCACAAGCTGTGGCACAATGGTACGAATACAGCTTGAATACTTAAGTGTGTGTGTATGTGTGTATGCAAGGGAAGGGGGCGGTTGGTGGGGAGGGGGGCGGGAGCACTTCAGTATCCATTCAAGCCCATCTCTGACATATTCCCTGGCCTTGAAGTCTCTGTAGAGCGTGGTGGTGCTCTCTGGGCTTTGTTTACGGATCACAGCTTGTTTACTATGAAGCCCAGCGCCAACCCTGAAGAGATGTGGGCCCAAGATGTTTTATCTCTTGTCAGGGCTTGCTTCAATTAAATTAATGGAATCCATTCAGCGCTCCTCTTTTCCTTTCCCTTTCAGGCCCCGGCCACAGAGGAGAATATATTAAAAAGATCTTAGAGGCTTAAGAAGGTACATCATAACATCATAGTATTAGCCTCAGTCAGTAATTTTCTTCGCAGAATTTGTTCCTTTTTTTCCCCTGACTAAATTAAATAAACCATAGAATACAAAGCTAACCTGGGGAAGTTTTTCTATTTTGTAGTTTGTATGTAAAATTGTGAAGGCAGTTTTATTTTTTTCCTAAAATATAATACTTTCTTACATGGTCGTTTACATTAAAGGGGACCTATCATGCAAAATGCACTTTTTGATGTCAGTGTCTCACACAGCATCAGAAAATAAAACCCTCTCTCTTTTCCTCCGTACCCAAATCTCTAAAAACGGGGGTAAAATGGAGCTGATCCAGATTTGCGTCCGATATCACGTAATATCTGAAATGTGGACCCACGGCCCTATCAAGAAACGTTGCTATCAAGAAACAATGTCCTACTGTTTTTGACGTAATATGATCACTTTCTGGTAGTTTTCAACGTACGACGTAACTTATCCAAGGGGAAATTTCGTACCCTCTGTACCAGGTCATCTCTGTGTTTTATGTTTATACTTGGACCTTTTAATCGGATTATACATGAGCAAAGGACCTCCGCTTACAAACTCAATATCGACTTTCAAAAAGTACGGAAATAAGTTATGATGCTGCATAACATACGTTCTGGTAACCGACACGCAATGTTGTCTTACATCTTTCTTTTTACACGACGGTTCATCTGTCTTTCTGTTCTTTCCATTAAATTAACTATTGGTTGTCCGTCGTCTACAGAGAGAGTGTGTGTGTGTGTGGTGTGTGTGGTGGTGTGTGTGTGTGTGTGTGGCGTGTGTTGTTGTGTGTGTGTGTGTGTGTTGTGTGTGTGTGTGTTGGTCGTGTGTGTGTGTGTGTGTGGTGGTGTGTTTGGAGTTGATGACATCAAGAGTTATTGATAAACGGTTACCGACAAGTACATTACTAAAATTGTTTTGTTTACACAATAACTAAAGGGTTAGTTTCAAATGGTTATACATATGGATAAGAAGTGTCACCAAGATGTACACTACATAAAGATAACGGTAACCTCATATTTAAGTTACTAATGTTTACGAAATATTTGGTTGTTCGCCGGAAAAACGTGAAACGACAGAAGAGGGTACTGACGTAGGCGTTCAATACATCATGACAGCGACTCTATGTGTCATAAACGTGGTCTCTGTTCGACGATAAACTTGGGTCCATCTTTTCTTTTGGACATACATGCAACCTGTTTGTGTAGACTCTCGTTTCTTGGTCAGTTTTGCTTTTAAGCGGGGAAAAAAGGGTTCCAGTACACTTCACAAGAACACCTGTGTAACAGTAAAAGGAATCTAAAGTAATAGTATGACATATGTTGGATCTGGTGACTCTCAATTATCAATCAAAGCAATCCACACTGAAACGAGATATGTACATGCATGTTTAAGTGTTCTAACTTCACCTATTTCATAACAAAAAGATGACGTCCACTTACTCCAATAAAGCACAATGATTCGCCTCATAACGTAACTGTTATTACACTAAGACAGGGAGGTGTCTGGTCTGAAATTATTACCCCTAAACCTACTATATATGAAAGGTAGTTAGTTACTTTTTTGAGCGCAAGTCGTAAACTGACTTCCTGAGGATGCAACCGAAACGTCAGTGAGGAAGTTTGTATAAGCAGGTAGGTATGAATACTTATTCTCGAGTTTACATTCCTCTTCCGTAGATGGGTCCTGTGTAAATCTGCTTGCTACACTTTTTGCCGTAAGTCTTAACTTAAGGAGCGTGTATACGTAATGTGTAACCCTAGTTTCAAAAGGTACGAAAGTTACCATACGAATGCTTTGTGTTGACACAAATTTCTTGAAATAACTTTAAACAATTACGTCTAACTACCAAATTATGGGACACAACAATTTAACCTGTTGCATTCTTTTACCTAAGTCTATATTTTTGTTAGTTATATGCGTTAGTCCAGTGGAAAAATAATTTGAATTTACACATGGATAGTACTATAAAAATCCCTTTATCGTATCCAGAGTCTAATATATTTTTTTATATTTTTTTGTATAGATACTTCACAAAAACGAGTTTTATGGTTTGCTAGTGGGTAACATCCGGTACGATCTTTTTTAACTAATTTTTTTCCTCCCCCGACTCGAGGGTACGCCCTGGGCCATCGATGACAGATTTGATTTATGACGGCACTACCTTTGCGGTATAGTACCTAATAGTTTCTAAATAGAGAACTTTGACATACCTCGAGTTTCGAAGAGAGAACGCCAATATGGTGTTCCACTCAAGAAAAATAAAGGGACGAAGAAGTGTGTGTACGAGAGGTCATGTCCAATCGAGACTCACAATTCGCTCGAT
>NW_011345716.1:0-3454 GCF_000735185.1 Notothenia coriiceps | reverse complement strand
TGGAGCAACCTTACATTTTTATGCGGACGATACCGTGATGTACTGTGCAGGTCCCTCCATTAAGGAGGCTGTTGTTGAATTGCAAGCTGTTTTTAACATTATTCAGACTCAGCTCTCTGAACTAAAGCTTCTTTTAAATGTTGATAAAACCAAGGTAATGCTTTTTTCAAAAGCTAAAAAGACACCAGAGCCTGTTTTAGATATTGTAACTACACAAGGAATAAAACTTGAAGTGGTTACCTGTTGTAAATACCTTGGTATCTGGCTTGATGATTGTCTCACTTTTAAACGTCATGTCAATAACCTGCTTAAAAAACTGAGGGTTAGGCTAGGTTTCTTCTACAGGAACAAGTCCTGTTTCTCGCTTGAGGCCAGGAAAAGGCTAGTCACTGTGACCTTTTGACCTGTGTGTGGTGATCTGATCTATATGAATGCACCTGCCCTACCTGATCAAGTTAGATGCCGCCTATCACAGTGCACTGAGATTTGTGACAAACTGTAAAGTATTAACCCATCACTGTACCCTGTATGCAAGGGCAGGTTTGCTTTCACTAACTGTATGGAGGCTGATGTTAGGGAAACTTCCATCCTACATCTGCTCCCTGATCTCACGGCGAATTGTAAGTGGAACCTACTTGAGCAGGTCACCCTTGAAAAAGAGATCAATGATCTCAATGGGATTCACCTGCATAAATAAAGGTTTGAAATGAAATGAAGTAAGGTACGTAAAGTTAACGGCAAGTTAGATCCAAAACATTATTAAATACTTTTTTTGCCACAATAACCCTCAATCTAAGACATAACATCTTTCCACAATCCTTGTTTATCTTTTTTTTTTTCGATTTGACTTCAGAAATGACATGTAGGGTAGTTTTATTTATTTATTTTTCCTGACACAACTTTTACTGCATCCCAAAGAAAATTAAAAGAAAGGAAATTATTTGAATGTTTTTGTAATGACGTGACCTTTTCCTCATTGAAATATATGGTAATATCACAGGAGCACAAGGATGTTTTATGTTTGGCAGGGCACGAAGGGCTGCATGTTGACCCCTAACTTCAGTGGACGCTTTGAGAAATAAACAATATATTTGTTTCTTCTTTTCCCTGGTTAAGTGACCTAAGGTGACTTAACTTACTGCATTACCACCTGACCATATCTCCTCACTCATAAAGGTGTTTAGGCTAACATGCTAACAGTTGCCTATTGACATCAGTGGTGAAACTTCGGACCACCTTGAAGTCCCACATTCACACTCAATTTAGCTTCACTTTGGTCTCCACCAACTTCTAAAGGAAATATCTGACTCTCAAGCAGCTGAATTACCCATGGAGCACTATGCTAACATCATGCAGGGTTACGTAAGTAGAATGGGGGCCAACAGCAGAGACCCTCTCAACATTTATGGGTAGGCTGATGACTTTCATTTTTTAATAAAGCTTATAGTTAGGGCTGGTTCAGGCTCTGCTTGAACCAGCTCCTAGACTGACAGCTTGCTCCTCTCTCATCCTCTTCCTCAATCTGCACTGTTTGTGTTCCTCTCTATCTGGGTGCACCCAAAGGAGAAGAAGGTGAAAGTCCTCCGAGGTCTAAGGCTATAATACCATATCCAGCCAGCCCTAACTATAAGCTTAATCAAAAATCTCCATTACCCGTCTGTCCGTCCTGGGAGAGGGATGCCTCCTCTGTTGCTCTCAGAGGTTGCTTCCTCTTCCACAGTTAATTATGGGTTTCCTGGAGGGGACTTTTTCCTTGTGCGCTGTAAAGGTCTAGTGAACGCTGTAAAGCCTCCTTAGACACATTTGTAATTTGTGCAATTGAGCTATAAAATATATTGTGATTGATTGGAATGCTAAACGCTCCACTGTTACTGTGCCTTTCTGTGGTCTGCTGCTGAGCAGGGAGTGAACTCTGGATTCATTTACAGAAAACTGTTGCTTTTGCTGAAAACAAGTTATGAGAGCATTTAGAAGATGAAGAGGAATAAAAGTTGTCTGGTAAAAATACCAAAATGTATAAATACAGAGTGGTGAGGGTTTGTCACTACAGAAGCCCTTTTAACTCTACGAGATATTTATCCTTGCTAATATAAAAACATGAAAAATTGCTGCTTTAAAACATTGTTTCCTTCTTCATTCTCTCAAGACGACTTGTAGATTTGGGCAAGCATCACTTTAAAGAAGCAAATATTGCATTGTTCAGCAGTGCATTAATAACAGGTGGTGCTAGAGTATCTTTTGAACAGAGCACATCTTAATGGTAACCACAGAATAGGTCACTCAATGATTTGGCACATGGAAGAGGACAAATATATTAGATATGGCTCTAGATAAACACTTAGGGTAGTCGGGTCATGATCCGAAGATGTGGTAATGATCTTCACACAGTATTTGTTGTCTTTAAAGAAAGTCTATCAGTCTTTAATACGTTAGTGACTGATGATCAGTTTACTGGCTCAGGGCATTGCAGCACAGCAGATGCTTGTTGTCATGAGGAATAACATATTGTTGGATGTAATATGTCTTGCAGTACAGGGCTGAGTGGACAATCCCAACACAGAGTGTGGAGGGGGGGGGGCTTCCCCTGGGAGTTATGCGTGTGTGTCAACCGCCAAAAGGCTCTCCACTAGCAGCTCCAGTCAAATTATAGACAATTGCTATAAAGCAGACAGAACAAAGAACAACAAGCGGTGGCAATTACAGTCAGAGCCTGATCTCCAGCTCCGCCCCCTCTGTAATCCCATTGGACAGTTAAGAAATCACTATCTTTACACCTCTGGCACATTCACCACTTTTCCAACGAACAATAAGCTGCTTTCCCTCTGTGCCTGAGGACGACTGAAGCTTTTAAATCCTTAAGGTCTTTGTCTCTAAAAAAACACAATTGGTAAAAATAAAATACCAGAGAAATACCAACCCAGTCTCACAAAAAAAAACGTGTAATACCTACGTTGGTCCACAGGGCAAGACGTAGTATATTTTTGCGTCGGGGCGAACCACGCCCCTTAGCTGTGATATAATGAGCATATATCACGGCCTGAAGTGAGCTATTGCTTTTATAAAACGGTTACCAAGTGTGGCAATATGAAAGAAAAATACACACTCTAATTTAAATAGTTTTTATTAGTAAATAATGATGTTCAAAATAAAATAGTCCCTCCGTTTCCTTCTGCACAAAACATAGTGCGAGGTGGTTGCTATGCAACAACACTAACAACTAGCGAACATTAGGCATGGGCGGTATCATTTTTTTCATACCGTCATACCTTGCTGACATCATACCGTGGTATACGGTATATGACGGTATCAGTCCCAATTTAAGGGGTAATTTCTCCCCAAAAATTTTTTTTTACTCACTATATCAACAGCCCCACCAAAATATTTTCCACCAGCCGCCACTGACGGTATGACTTGGGTCGACTTCAGTGAGGTGGCGTTCGGCGGTAAATAGATG
>NW_011345715.1:0-2697 GCF_000735185.1 Notothenia coriiceps | reverse complement strand
GTCGCCAGGAGGCTCCCATTGAAGGGGGGTACTGTGAGGATTTGCAGTTCTCCCTCCTTCTTCTCCCCTTTGTTTTGTGTTTGTCTGTCTGTCTGTCTGTGTGTTTGTCTTCCTGGATGGGCGTGGCTACCCACTTCTGTTTCCCGCCAACTCATCCCCTCAGCTGTTGCTCATCCGGATTACAACTACTCACCTTCACCTGCATATATACCCAGTTCCTCCATCCAGTATTCACCAGTTCGTCGTTTCACCACGCTGGTAATACCACTTGGTATATTCGCTATAGCTAAACTCTACTCTCTGTGTTCTTGTTATCCTTACCTTGTGCTCTCTCTGTCCAGTATCCTCTGCTTGCCACGTCCAGCCACCAACCCCTCGTCTGTGTTCCTCCGTGGTTTCACGCACACCAGCTCAAGCCTGTCAACTCTCGCCAGCTCTGGATCCCCGGCTCCCCTCGCCAGTGTTTCCCCCGTGCTTCCACGCACACCAGCTCCAACCGGTAAACTCTCGCCAGCTCTGAATCCTCGGCTCACCTCGCCAGCGTACCTCCGTGCATCTCCGTACCTCCGCTGGTGAAAACCCTGGCCCAGGATTAAGTGAACATCTTATCCCTCTTTTTGTCTCCTGAAAGGTTTTTTGGTTAATAAACCTTTTTTACCTCATAAACTCTGTCTCCTCTTCCTGGTGTTCAGCATTGTGAGTTCAATCCTGTAAGCTCGTGAAGAGCGTAACACCTTAAGACTTTTTCTTTTAAGACGTTTTTTTCTATATGTATACGTATTGTGTAATGGGATGAATAATGGGATCTTTCCAACATCATTTTAAAGAACACATAAGGGTAGCTGAACAAATCCTCCCTTCCTTTTCTCTCTTGATCTATTTTCAGCCCTTTGTCTTAAACAAAGATTAGCACAGTGTGTCTGCTTCCACAGAAACTCCACTCCTACAACACTGGAGCATATTGGCAACAGGCCCTAATCAGGATATTCCCGAGGACTCAGAGAGAGAGAGTGTGTGTGCGTGTGTGTTTTTGTGTGTTGTCATGTGTGCTCCTACAATTTTCATTGAGCTGACCACCCCCACATAATTGTTAAAGCTAACAGTAGCTGCCAGCATCTGCTCTGAACGATCACAACAGTGATTATCTTCTTTTATCTGTACCTCTACTCCTCCCATCTCTAAACGCATGCATCCCACGCTGGGTGTATCAGCGTCTCTGAGGCTCTGTCAGATGAAAATCAGGACAATGAGAGTAGAGGAGGCTTTCAGGCAAATACCCAGAGGATGGAGTAACTCCAAGATGTTGGGGGCCTGTTTACTGTAATAATAATCCTTATTGTGTAATTGTGAAACCAATCCAAGAATGACAGAGACTGTGCATTGTCAACAAATGTTAAGCAATCACCAAATCTTTGATTTTACAGTTGTACTGTAGGTGACTTCAGGCAGAGAAACATCCACTAATCCGTTGTTAGTGATATGGTGGTCGGAGAAACGTCTATCCCTACATTAATCTGGAGACGCACACACAGAGGAAGCAGTCTAAACGGAATGAATGAATGAACACTATGTTCATTATCATTTATTGTATTATTAAAATAATATTTAACTGTTATCAAAACTTAGTGCAACTGTAGAAGCTCTGTTCGGTTGAATCACTTTTGCCAAATCTTTTACTGACAATATATAGAGACAAATGGTAGCAATTCTCACTCTTAAATATCCTTAATTGTGAAAGCTGACATAAAAGTAATGTTTCTTGTTGCTTGTTGACAACTAAATGTAACGTTTTGCATGGAAAGAACCCACAACTTCACTGATGAGTAGCCGATCAAGCATGAGGTAATGTTTGATAGCATGTATATCAGTGTATTAAAGTCATTATTTTATCTTTTTAAACCAATAACTTTCTTGATTCTTTGGACAGGGTAGAAAAAGGGTATTTGTACCTTGGAGTCTGTGCTGACTCCGCACTGCTATGAGGGAGTCCAGTTATGTCCCTCATCCCCTGGTCAACAACAAATCATATTGTAATTAATGCTGTAAAAATTATCGCGTTAACGTCGGTTATTAATTTTTTGAATTAATTGCGTTAAAATATTTAACGCATTTAATACATGCGCAGAATGGCCCGCCCCATATATCCCACCAGTGGCAGCGCCAGGGTATGGCTGGGGTAGGCTACAGCCATAACAAGAGATGGCTTAGCCCCACCATGAAAATGATGTTAAAGTAAGCAAAATAAAGTCCGCCAACTCGCGCGGAGTAAATTGAACAGACAGCAAGATTGATTTCAGTAGCCACTTGTCTGGAAATACCAAAGACTAGAAATGGTTTTGAAAACTTTTGTCACGTAGTGATCGTCTTCTCAATAAAACATCTTTGATAATGTCTTCTGGCCAATCAGAATCAAGATAACGGCGTTGTGTTGTTGCAGGAAGTCCCGACGGAGAATACTTTTGCGGTAGTACATCTAAATACATCGATACAACATTACGTGTTGATAGAAATCAACACGTAATGAAATAAGACCACACGGTTTGATGATTGATAGGTGTGTGGGCTGTCTTTCATTTTGACACACAGAACAATGTTATAATAAACATACATACATACAGTTGCAAGAAAAAGTATGTGAACCCTTTGGAATTACCTGGATTTCTGCATAAGTTGTTCATAAAATGGAGGAAGCCACTG
>NW_011345714.1:0-1260 GCF_000735185.1 Notothenia coriiceps | reverse complement strand
GTATATACAAAGTCAAAGACACATTTTTACATGTGCACACATTAAGACCTAAATTAAAACACAACAATCAATATATACAAAATAACAGTCACTTCAATATTTTGAGAGTGTACATTAGTGCAGATTGTTTGAATGTGTGTAATAAAGGTTTTTGTGGATATGAATGGTCTGCAAAGGCTTGAATCCCTGTGTTCCCGGGGAGCTTCTCTCCAAATGATCTTGACAACAGATGAAAATGCTGTCATGTGACCAATACAAATATTGTACTCTGATCACAATGAGTCATTTCTTGGGTGCATCAGAAAGCTTTCCGATGAAAATAAAGAGCATTAAAGACAGATCGAGATTCAATTCTGTCCAGATGTTGAAAAGGTGTAAATGAATCTGTTCCAAACGTAATGTTCCGTTCCCCCGACTGTGGCTCTAGCGGTAAAGCAGGCAGTGAAAAAGTGTCTCCAGATTTGAACACATGCGATGCTACAGCAGGAGCAGCAGGCTGTTAATCTGATCTCTGCTCAGTTTAACCACATAATGATCCGTGTGTGGGAGAGAGTCAATGACAGTGTGAAGAGGAGGTGTAAGTGAGGCCAAAGCCTTCAGGATAATGTTTGTAATTATGTTGTGCGACTCATATTTGAACAGATGTTTGAAAAGGAGGAGAAGATCAGTGGAGTCTGCAGTTCTGGCTTTTAAGGTTTAAGGTTACTTTATTGTCTGGGTAGGAAATCGTCTATGATTAAGGGACTTTTCTGTATTAAAAGCAAACCAATCACAGTAAGGATTAGCTAATGCTGCTGTCCATTTACATTGGGAGTTGGAACTGTGAGTGACGTCTCATCCGAATTTACTGCAATCTAGTAGCCAATGAACGGTTGATAACTACGCTTTATTTTTTTAATACAAACATCGTAGCAACATCTCCACAGATAGAAGATGAGCACTACCAAATGTACAGTTCATTTAATGTGACACAAAATACAGAAGAGCTACAAATGTTATATTATCAAAGTGTTAGTGTTAATGCCTGGGCGCCTCCCTAAGGAGGTGTTCCAGGCACGTCCAGCTGGGAAGAGACCAAGGGGTAGACCTAGAACCAGGTGGAGGGATTATATCTCTTCGCTGGCCTGGGAGCGCCTTGGGAGCCCCCAGTCAGAGCTGGTTGATGTGGCCAGGGAAAAGAACGTTTGGGGCTCTCTGCTGGAACTGCTACCTCCGAGACCCGACCACGGATAAGCGGGAGAAGATGGATGGATGGATAGT
>NW_011345713.1:0-1173 GCF_000735185.1 Notothenia coriiceps | reverse complement strand
GGCAATGACATTCTTCCAACATATATAATAACATACAAATAAAAGGTAGTGCAAGAAGTCAATATCCATGTAAATAGAATATGTACAAGAACAGAATATGAAATTAAATAATGTAAATTAAGACAAAATTAAATACGGTTTATTGCGGTGAGAACTATTTAGATAAATAATTATATTGCAAGATGACAAACAGATGAATGTTTATCGGGATACTTAATTGATTATTGATCCCGATTTGGGACATGTTTGCATTGCAGCAGAATAACAAGACAAGGCATGATACAATACAAATTAAAAGACTAGAAATAAAAAAGAAAGTAGAAAAATGTTGAATTTCAAATTTACAGTAATTTAAAGAGGCCCTAAAAATGCATGTCAACGGTCTGCAAAGGCATACAATCCCAAAGTTCCGGAATATAGTGACATCACTACGGAACACTCGAGATCCTATTGGCTAGCATCTCCAACATATTGTACGTGATATAGGCTAAAGGGGCGGGACATCTCTCAGCGGTTGACCAATCAGAACAGAGCAACCAGATGCTTTATAAGTAAATATTACTGATAGGTGACAGACAGTAAAATATTTAGATTCTTAATTCATGAAATATTTGCAGTAAATCTACTTCGTCTTGTTATTTCTTTACTTTAATCTTGTTTAATCCTCTCCTGTCGGTCTGTCAGGTGTCAAAGATGCTTCTTATTCGATTAAAATATATGCTTTCTTGTATATACGTACAAAATATTTTATTAGATATTGATTGAAAAACCAGTGAAAACAGGTTTATTTACGTCACCAGATGTTCTCTTTTAGAGTCAGTATCTGTAGTTTTTTGGTTGTTTTTGACATTTAAGCACGTCTAATAAAGCAGAACAATTTGAAATTGTTACCTAGAATTTAAATAAATCTCCTTCTTGGTGAAAAACTCAATATATTATTAAATGTCTTGAAAAAAGAGGGAAAACAGGTTTATTTCTTTGGATGCACTTAACATCAGAAAATTGGCCAACATTTCCATTTAATTACAGATAAAACCTTCAAACCTGCATGAATTATTACCATATTTTCACTTTTACCTCAAACTACAGTCCTCAGAGAGTCAGTATTTGTAGTTTTTTTTTTTGGTTGTTTGTGACGTTAAAGCCCCTCTAATAAAGCAGAATACTGTAATA
>NW_011345712.1:0-2432 GCF_000735185.1 Notothenia coriiceps | reverse complement strand
ATANGATTTTAATCAGCTACGTAATTAATGTTAAGGCTTGGGTTAGCGTGTAAGCGAGTGGTAGCTACATCGGTGCTAACGATGAACTTGGAGGCTACTATTAGCATCGTTAGCACCGATGTAGCTACCACTCGCTTACACGCTAACCCAAGCCTTAACATTAATTACGTAGCTGATTAAAATCATTAACACAAAAATAAGTACTCGAATTTCACTTACCGCAAAATTGCATTCATGCACCGTCTGTTCCAACAGCAGAGCGAGTCACAATAGTCCGATATATAAGCATGAAGAACAAACAAACACGGCCGGGGGCAAGTTGTGTTTCCTGGATGAACTGACCAGGCAGAGTCCCTGTAGCTAGCTTCACGGCGCAGCTAGCAGAGAGACAAGAAGCTAACAGCAGCAGTCACTTCACAGAGCCGTCACTCAATGTGACCACGCCCTAATTTATGCAAAAACTTTAAGACCTAATATAAATAAAAGGTTGGTGTTAGAAAACAATTCACTCACAGATCCATAATCATGAAGGTGGAATCTAACTATATTCATAATGATATTTATTGCATCCATGGGTAGAAACATGTTTTTTTCTGCTGTAAAGTTGGACATTTTACCATGGGGGTCTATGGAAATTGCTCCTTTCTGCAGTCAGTCCGTATCGGCCAATATATGAACTGCAGTGTGTGCCACTTTCGTATTGGCGTCCCGGCTCTTCCACAGAGTTTGCCGCTTGGTTTTGGCACATTTGTGTTTTTATATTTGTATCATTTTTGAAAGTGCAGCTCATTTCTCCTACTTGAAGCGTTTTAGGCCTTTGTAATGGGTTAGCAGCTGTCTGCCAACATATATTTCAGCCCATCTTAGGTGCATGCCACACCTACCGTTTTCTACAAGAGTTATTAAAATATTTGATAATAACCCTGTGACCTCTGACCCCATGCACCCTTTACTGTAGTCTAATGTTGTCTCACTACTTACAGCAACTTACTCTGTCAGTGCACTAGCTCTAACTTCCTCCAGATGAAAACGTCAGCTAAATGCTAGAAATGTAAATAATTCAGTGTCATTTACTGCCACCACTGAACACACGCTGTCAGCTGATTTATGTTTCCCAAGCCGTCAGCTGATTGGCTGAGCTCAGACGAAAGCCCTGCTCATAAATATTCATTATGTGCAGTAAAATAATTATAGATTCCTCTATAGACAGACTCTGAGAGAGGGACAGACAGACCTCTTTATTTACACTCCACAGCAGCAGAGAGCGCCAGAACAAAAGACGTACAAAGTTTGCATTAGTTTTGATCCTTAATGCTTATACTTAAAGACATAGTTTTAGGATGTTTCGGATTTGATTTAGATTTCAGTATAGTTTTTGTTCTCCCTTTCTTGACTTGGAAAACGTAATCCAAATTCAACTTAAGTCTTAGAATGTCCTCCCAACTCACTGCAGAAAAAATTCCTGTAAGGGAATACATTTACCTTTTTATGTATCCTGATTATGTTAACTGGATGTAATCGGTTACTCCCTAAGCCTGTTCCATTGAAAGCACCAAAGTTACAAAACGGGGTGTTACGTATTGTAACACTAGTTATATCTAATTATATATTATATGTCATTTTTGACAACTGTTTTAAATTCGACAAACAAATAAGCTCAGTTGTCAAGACAAGCTTCTTCCAGCTGCGGCTTCTGGGGAGGGTAAAAGCCTATCTTCCTATTTGAACAGCTAATCCACCTATTTATAATGTCTTGTGGTGTCTCGTCAATTGTGTTAGTTGTGTTTGTTTTATGTCTGTCATTTCATGTTTAGTCAGGTATGTAATTCCAAGTCTAGTCAGGTTTCTATGTAGAGTCAGGTTTTTCTTGTTACTTCACGTCTTTTCTGTCTATTTTATGTCTGTCATCTCTAGTCAAGTCCCCATGTTTCATGTCATGTCTCGTTTTCCCATTTCCTGTTTTATTTTGTACTTACCTCTTGTGTTTCTTTTCAGGTCCTGTTACTTCCTCACTTTGGGTGTTTTTCCGTCATCGTCAGCGTCTGCCCAGCCCCTGATTGTTTCCACCTGTTCCCAATTCCCTCATGTTTAAATAGTCCTTGTCTCCCTTTGTCTTGTGCCAGTTCGTCTTGTTTCAGTGTGCTTCTATGTCCAGAGACCCAGCGTTAAAGCCAGAGAGGAGAGTTTTGTTTGTTTGAAATCAAGAAGTTTTGTTTTTTCCTTGCAAGAGTGATTTTTTGTTAAAACTTTGTTTTGTTTTTTTCTCATTAAAATATGATTCGTTGCATTTGAGTCCAGTATTTTTGTACCCCGTTCTAGCACGTCTCGTTTAGACTATTGTAACTCCCTGTATATTGGTGTTGATAAGTATTTGATCCGTCGCCTGCAGCTGGTCCAAAATGAGGCTGCACGCTTTCTTACTGGGAAGAGAA
>NW_011345711.1:0-1708 GCF_000735185.1 Notothenia coriiceps | reverse complement strand
TGTGTGTGTGTGTGTGTGTGTGTGTGTGTGTGTGTGTGTGTGTGTCTGTGTGCGTGTGCGTGTGGGTGGGTTTTGTGAGTGATGTGATGCACTTGTTAAACGGTGGTATAGTGCGCAGCGTGCATAATTATTATTATACATCCATGCTTGTATGCTGCTTAGCGTTGTTGATGGTTGAGAGGAATCCGAGCTGCTGGCAGAGGATGCCTTGGCGTTGGTGATCCGCACCATCTTAGTGTTGGCTGCAGGTTCCACAATTTTCCAAAAGGCGAGGAAATGCTTGTATGTGGCAAATCTAAGAATGTAATATTGTTCATGTTAGACATAGTTTTGTTTCTTAAATTAGCTTCCCCAAATGAAAAGTGTTTATCAAACTAGTGGCCATAACAACATCCTGATAACCTTATAAACTTATAAACTCTCTCTCTCTCTCTCTCTCTCTCTCTCTCTCTCTCTCTCTCTCTCTCTCTCTCTCTCTCTCTCTCTCTCTCTCTCTCCATCTATTTATCTATCTATCTCTCTCTATATATCGTATGTATATCGCTAACTCCCCAAACAACTCCACACCGAAGACCGGAAGTACTCGGGCTCACACCCAGCCGCCGGAAGTTGATAGACGCCATCTTGTGCAACTAGCCTATTGTACATCAGAAAATAATCAATCCTTGTATATATTGAATGAGGAGCTGAGAAGTATGTTTTGTCCTTTCTTATAGGGTTCAAATCCCTCCATACATCTATAATACCTAGCTCTGACGTTAGTGTTGTGAATTTTTTACAAATTGTGTTCTTCTGTATTCCTCCTGTTGAGGAGTCTAATTGTGGGTTAAGTCTCATATTCAGATCTCCTCCACTTATCATAATACCTTCCACCTTTGACGTCATTAAGTCAAACAGCTGTCTATAGAAAGTCCAATTTGAACCTGGAGGAGCATAAATATTAATAATTAGTTTATGTATCTACCCTCTCTATCTTTAATTTCTGGTAATTCCCAAATGCAAACCTCCCTGAAATTAGTATAGCCACCCCTCTACTATATCCTGATTTATATGATGAGAAAATATTTTTTAAAAGCCATTTCTCTTGAGCTTTTCATGTTCATTCTCTGTTCGGTGCGTCTCCTGCAAAAACATTACCCCTACCATGTCCTTCTTCATCTTATTTAGAATCTTGCTCCTTTTAACTGGATTGAGTACTCCATTGTTATTGTAAGAGGCTACTTTAATTAAAGAGTTTTGTGTCACAATTTGTTTTCGTATCCTTTATCTTGTATCATTTTCCCTCCCTTCTTTCCACAGATATCCCTTATGCTCCAGAAACAGTAACAGACAAGCCCTGAGCCTGTTTTTCAGGTCTCGGGCTCGAAAACATGCCCAGAACAAATGACTATATCTTCACTTCTAAAAGGGGTAAATTAATAATCTTTTTTCTCAAAGCAATGATACACCTGTGAGTTGGATGCAGAAGAGTCAGAATCTTTTTATTTTAATTTTAAAGTAAATTCAGATTAAATTATAGTTTCCGTCCAAAAAAACCCCATTACTTTTAGTGAAAACCTCCCTTGAATGATGGGGATAGTTGACAAAAAGCTTTAGGAATCCAAACTATAACATATAATAAGTACCCTGTATCAAGATTGATGCAAAACAAGTGAAATTTGACTTTTTTAGAGAGGTTTAGAAAAAACAGCTCTCATACACTATATGA
>NW_011345710.1:0-2502 GCF_000735185.1 Notothenia coriiceps | reverse complement strand
AACACATATTTATTCTAGTTTTGTAATTATCAACTGCACTGATAAAATACATGTGCAATAACTTACTTACTGACTTGTTTACATTTTGTACTGCCTTGACCGTATTGTTCTTGTATTTGTATGGTAATGTTGTATTGTTTTGTAAGCGTACTGTTCAAGGTATAATAAGGCGCTTTCACACCAAGTACTTTGCCATGCTTGGTTCCCAGTACTTAGTTCATCAGAACTCTTTAGATGAACTAAAGAGTAGATCGCGTTCACACCGGAATAAGTCCCTGAGGGAGGATTAGGTAAATGAAGCCGCTGACGTCACTTCTTCTTCTTCTGCTTTGGGTTTACTGGCAGGCTGCAAACAACTTCACGGCGCATACTGCCACCAGAAGTCCCCGGCCGGAAGGCCCCGGAGTTGGGGACTTCCGAGTAAATCGCCAGAACGCCGGCACCTCCTCATCTCCACCGCTCCCATGTTTTTTTGTGTTGCCATAAGTTAGTCTCTCTCCGTTGGTGCGCTGTGCTAATGCTAATGCTAATAATGCTAATGCCAGCAAATAAAATGGCGGCTTCACAAAACTTTTCTGAGTTTTACGGGGCGTGGTTTGCAATCCGCCCAGCCAATCGGAAATGGGAACCTTTTTCTTCCATGAAAGTACCTGCTCCCTAGCAGGGACGGAAAAGGGGATGAAAAGGTTCTCATTAACTAATTTCTAGTTCCGGATTTTTTTGGTGTGAACGAAACATTTCAAGAACTATCGGAACTATACTGGGAAAAGTACTCCGGTGTGAAAGCGCCTATAGGTCCAATTTATAGTCACTTCATATATTATATATTAAAAGTTTTGGCTTGTATTGTCAAAATGATACTTATACGGTCTGGTACTGTATGTGTGATTGCACCTTCGGGAACGCTTGGAATTTGGCTGTACTCTGTGTAGTGACAATAAAGGAATCTAATCTAAAAAAAGTTAGGTGCTGAATCCACATTGTAAGCATTTATTCAGGTTCATCGTGTTGGGAACGCTGGCTTTTTTTTTTCTTGAAGGTTAAATGAAGTAACAGCTCAGACACGTTTTCCCCCTCTCTGAAAACTGGAGCGTGGTGAAGAAAACCAGCTAACTACAGCAGGGGGAAAGCTGAAGTGTCTCTTTAAGACGCAGCTCTCGTGCTGCTGCAGTTGGCTGGAAAAGAGGAAACAAGAGAGAGTATTGAAGTGCAGCCGATGGAGGGTTGGCAGGCCGCCGCTGACTCTGAAACGAGGCAGGAAGTGTGACTCTGAGAGCACAGGAAGTGGCTGCTGCGGAGCTATGCTAACCCTCTCTTTCGACCAGCAGCAGCTCCAGGGCCTGGGATCAATTTGCTTTCAGTTAAATAGAAGCTGTTCCTCATTTTCGTACTGTTTATTTTGTCTTTATGTGGTGTGTAGAGGCCTTCTTGTGTCTGATACATTTCAGGGTGTATGCTAGAAAATCCACTTTCTGAGGTGAAGGAATGCCAAGTAAAGGAGAAATGTTCCCTCCTTTCCCCTCATCATTCCTTATGTGTCTCTCCTTTTAGCGTTAATATGACCATCAGTTGTTTCTTACCAGTTTCTAGTCATGTATTGCTTTTCCTTTGGGGGTGTCATGTGCGTGCATTAATTTGCAAACGGTCAAAATGATAATCAAACTGAGCACTGTTTGTCCTTTTGCAAAACAATGAAGTGAACTGATGTCAGTTTCAACCTTTTGACATTACAGACTCTCCTTTCTTTACTCTCCCCAGAGTACACAGAGGAAGTACAGTGTGTAATCAATCATCATCTCAGACTTCACTGACATTTTGACATTTCTTGTTCTCTTGATACATACATCTAGTTATTCTTCAAATGTAAAAGAAATCGTGAAGACTTTAGATTTGGATTTCAAAGCATTTTTGAATACAAGCTTTGGCTGTGTAGTTTTGCATGGTTATACTGGAGCATTACTGTGTTTACGTTTTAAAAAGCCTGCTATTGCATACTCATTGCATTTGCAGACAGTTGTCATGTTTTATGTTATGCATTTGTCACTAATTAGACCAATTTGTGTCATTAAAACATGCCGTATACAAATACAACTGATATAAAAGATTGTATTTTATAAATAATCCTATAATATTAGGATTGTGCAGCCACATTGGATCCTCTAAATTAGATTTTGAAATGCAATTATTATGACTGATATTGCATTTGCGATATGATTCACAATTTAAGAGGAAGTATCATTTTTGAAACATTATTCGTAATATAGTCAATACCAAACAAATTGGTGTTAAGTCTCTAGAATACGGTTTGCAAGACATGATATCTCTGCAGCTCCACAATAATTCATGCAAAATTATATTTTAACGCTTTTAACAAATCTTTAGACATTTTAATATTACCCTATTCGAAAAAATAATCATTGTGCAGCCCCAATTATTATATTTCACCAGTTTATAAAACCTTATTGACTTATTATTGATCCCTATCTGCAGTGGGAACCCCCC
>NW_011345709.1:0-1838 GCF_000735185.1 Notothenia coriiceps | reverse complement strand
CAAAGCATGATGTTTCCACCCCCATGTTTCACAGTAGGTATGGTGTTCTTTGGATGCAACTCAGCATTCTTTCTCCTCCAAGCACATCTAGTTCATCTGACCATATGACATTCTCCCAATCCTCTTCTGGATCATCTAAATGCTCTCTAGCAAACTTCAGACGGGCCTGGACATGTACTGGCTTAAGCAGGGGGACACGTCTGGCACTGCAGGATTTGAGTCCCTGGCGGCGTAGTGTGTTACTGATGGTAGCCTTTGTTACTTTGGTCCCAGCTCTCTGCAGGTCATTGACTAGGTCCCCCCGTGTGGTTCTGGAATTTTTGCTCACCGTTCTTGTGATCATTTTGACCCCACGGGGTGAGATCTTGCGTTGAGCCCCAGATCGAGGGAGATTATCAGTGGTCTTGTATGTCTTCCATTTTCTAATAATTGCTCCCACAGTTGATTTCTTCACACCAAGCTGCTTACCTATTGCAGATTCAGTCTTCCCAGCCTGGTGCAGGTCTACCATTTTGTTTCTTGTGTCCTTTGGCAGCTCTTTGGTCTTGGCCATAGTGGAGTTTGGAGTGTGACTGTTTGAGGTTGTGGACAGGTGTCTTTTATACTGATAACGAGTTCAAACAGGTGCCATTAATACAGTTAACAAGTGGAGGACAGAGGAGGCTCTTAAAGAAGAAGTTACAGGTCTTTGAGAGCCAGAAATCTTGTTTGTTTGTAGGTGACCAAATACTTATTTTCCACCATAATTTTCAAATAAATTCTTTAAAAATCAGACAATGGGATTTTCTGGATTTTTTTTTCTCATTTTGTCTCTCATAGTTGAGGTATACCTAGGATGAAAATTACAGGCCTCTCTCATCTTTTTAAGTGGGAGAACATGCACAATTGGTGGCTGACTAAATACTCTTTTGCCCCACTGTATGTGTTTGTGGACTACGGCTCAGAATCCTTGAGTTAGACGGTTTGGTCTTCGCTATTTTGGTTTTTGAATGCTGAAGAAGATATCGATAGGTGACCATAATGTCACAATTATTTTTCATGAACTCAAAATACATTGTGAAAGACTTTAAATTGTATAGCCAAAACACAGACAGCACCCAAATTGTAAACACCATGGCTGTCAGGTAAGTGAAGCAGGGTGGACCCAAAGCAAGACAAGGGAGCACTTATTATTCAAATCTTATTATTCAAGGCAAAACAGAACACAATTGACCAATCACAACAAACAAGAATCCAACAAAGACTAAACAGAAAGAACATGACTTAAATACGAGCAGAACTAATGAGGGGATAAAGTGCAGGTGTACAGGAGCTAATGAGGAACAGGTGGAACTAATAAGGCCAGGACAGACAGTCAAAACAGGCGTGAAAACACACAACGACAGGAAATCAAAACAAACTTGATACATGCACACACTGCCTTATCGCATATTTGACTCTAAATGGGATCATTATAAAAACAATTGCGACCATAAACCCAATACGAAAGTGTTTAATTTGGCAATAAATCAAGTGAGAAGTAAGATCATTTTCTCCCTGGCTTTTATACAATCTGATATATTTTTGCAACCTGTAGTTTCCCCCCTTGTTGTGGAGAGAATCCTCATTTAAGTCACTCTCTCATTGGGGCTTCTCTTTTTAAGACCTGAAGGTGCAGCATGTTTCAAACCATTGAAGAGATACCAGTGAGGTTGTCACGATTCTGTCTAGGTTTGGGTGTTTTGCTGTTTTCCCTGTCATGTTTTCCTCCTGTTTATTGTCTGGTCCTTTTCCCTGGTGTATCTAATTGTCTGATTGTGTTCACCTGTGGCCCCTGTGTTTCCTCCTCCCTCCTCACC
>NW_011345708.1:0-3284 GCF_000735185.1 Notothenia coriiceps | reverse complement strand
ACTGGAAGGTCACCAGTTCAAGTCCCGGCAAGACCAAGTGCTACAGAGGTGTCCCTGAGCAAGGCACCGTTCACTACACTGCTCCCAGGGCGCCGTTCATAATGGCAGCACACTGCTCCGAACACTAGGGTCAAATGCAGAGAAACCCTCTCGTTACATCGCTGCAGTGAGTGTGATATAAAGAGATCACAACAACATGCTCTACGCTGAAGCCAAAAAGTCAAGTCCAGTTTTGGGGCAACAGCAAAACAAGCTGCAGGTTTTAGCAGCACGAGAGACAGATACAACAACTCCAAATGTTCTGTATTTAAATTCACATTTATTAAAGTGCCTCTGGTCTACAGGAGCTCACCAACACATGCTGTACGCTAAAGTAGATAAGTTGAGATTTAAAGAGTAAAGACAAGTCTGAGACTAACTGCGGCTGACAGAAAACACTCAATATTTACATGATAACGTTGAATTTGTAGATTTAAAATGTGATTTAAGGGCGAATAACGGACACCGAGTCTGATTTAAAGAACTGGAGTTCACTAGAACGTGTTTTACATCACCGTGTAATGTCCAGTTCATGTCAAGAAAAGTCTGGAAACACCTCGACTCGCTGCAGAGGTTTCAGAGTCTAGCAGCTCGACTAATGAGTTCAACCTCCAACACTAAAGACAACAACACTTTATGTCCAAAAGCTGGTTTTCTACATTTCAAATGTCAGATCGAAGGGAGAGAAAAGACTCCAAAGCTGCAGCAGATGTCATTTAAACAACTGGAGTTCACTGAAGCTCCCTCACATCCAGTCTCTGGTCCAGTCTCGGACTTTACAGGCTCGACAGGCTGCCGATGTTTCAGGTTCGAGCAGCACGACTAAAGAAGCAACCCTCCAGCAGGAACTGTTCATGTCCTAAAGTTGATTTTCTGCATTTAAAATCAGCTTTCATAAAGAGCTCAGGGCACCACAGATTTTCAGGAGAAAATCGTTTTTCCACTAGGCCTACACTTTAAACAGTTTAAGGTTCAGAGTTTCAGAGTAGAGCTTTTCTGAAGACATGAACTCTCTGCAGATTGTTCAGAGCTGAGAAGAACTCAAGGTGGTTTTCTGCATTTTAGATTCCCTTCAAAGGAGGGAAGCTGCTGCAGACTGAAAGACCAGGAGCTCACAGAAACACCTCGACACTCCGCAGGTGTTTCATCATAAAGTCTGCCGTTAACTCACATTAAAGGAAGAGTTCAGGCCCCCCAGCTGGAGCTTAACGCCCGGAGAAAAGTCTCTCTGCTCGGATGAATTTCTCCGGATCTCTGATGGAGGTTTGTTTACTCACATGTTCAGAGCAGCTGGTCCTCCAGCGGAGTCATAGTCCTCTCAAAGCCCCGAAATCTGCTTCAGATCCTCCGCGCAAAGTCTCCAAAACTCTCCAAAGTGTCCAAACCAACAAACCGACAGCGCGTGCAGTGTCCCCGGCGGTGCTTCTCTGACCGGGACCTCCCGGCGGGGCGGGGACGAAAACGGGAGGGGTGTTTTTTTTCAGTTGTTTTTTTAACTTTATGGAACGATGACTTTGTTTTTCTGAGACTGCCAAAGGCACACAGGGGGATAGGGNTGTGTGTGTGTGTGTGTGTGTGTGTGTGTGTGTGTGTGTGTGTGTGTGTGGACCTGCAGAGAGAGGTTTTAAATCAGATCTGCTGCAGCTTTGAAGCACACACACACACACACACACACACACACACACACACACACACACACACACACACACACACACACACACACACACACNNNNGCTGTGATGCACTTCATGTTTCCTTAGGTCTGGTTTGACCTGCAGAGAGAGGTTTTAAATCCGATCTGCTGCAGCTTTGAAGCACACACACACCCACCCACCCACACACACACACACACACACAGTCATAGCCTAGCTGGAAGTTGTCCCATATGAAACAGATCAAACTGCTCATGTTCACAGTTTAATGAGACGATAAAACACGGACTCATATTCATTTACGACCAATTAAAAAAACACGAAAGTATTTGTGTGTTTCTGCAGACTTCCCGTCACACAGAGCGCCGTAACAGATGAGTGTGTTTCAGATTGAGCACCACAGTGTGTAGTCGGGGGACAGAGAGTCTTGGGCTGTGAGTGAAGTGTCATTTGGAGCAGAAGCTAGGCTCTGAGTGTTGATGGAGTGGGTTTTGTGAGTTGTGTTTAGTGTCGGGAGAAAATAAGCCCAGTTCTTTTGTACTGTCCTGAACTCGCCTTTAAAACTATTTTGAAATGCACAAAAACAACTTCATCATGTAAATATTTACTGTTTTCTGTCAACTCAACATTTAAACTTTGCACTTTAATTAAAACTCTTGATTAACTTCTCTTTAAATCAGATGTGCTGATTCTCTCGTATCGCATTGCTTCCTGTTGAGACATCAGTACAAGTTGAAGAGATTCTTTACCGAAAAGAGCTCAAAGGATATCATCTGCAGGAAAAGCTGAGCTAAAGTATTTAACCTCTTTAAGGAAGTGATATCATGAAACATAAGGAATGAGAAAGAGACGTTTAGCTGTTGTTTTCTTAGTTTATGAAAAGACGAGCTGGCAGGCAGAAGTGAAGCGTCAGATTTAGGAAAGCTGTTCATTACAGTGAGTTATATTAGAGTTGAATCTGCAGGGTCTGTTCTGGATAGATCTGGGTTTAACACGTCAGAACACAAACCCAATGAGAGAGAGGCTGTGTGTTTGTTTAGGCGTACATGAAGAAAATCATGTCAGATAAATACCGTATATAATTATCTATATTTACTATTAATATAATAAAGGTAAACAGTTTTGGCTTAAAGATGTTTTTTAGGGGATTTAAATGAGTTGAATTTGAATTTGCAGGTCACACACACACACACACACACACACACACACACACACACACACACACACACACACACACACACACACACACACACACGCTTCCTGTCAGCAGCCTGTTATTTAACATCTCAGTTATGTGTGGGTGTGTGTGTGTGTGTGTGTGTGTGTGTGTGTGTGTGTGTGTGTGTGTGTGTGGTTGTGTGTGTGTGTGTGTGTGTGTGTGTGTGTGTGCGTGTGTGTGTGTGTGTGTGTGTGTGTGTGCGTGTGTGTGTGTGTGTGTGTGTGTGTGTGTGTGTGTGTGTGCGCGCGCGCGTGCGCGTGCGTGTGTGTGTGTGGGTGTGGGTGTGTGTGTGTGGGTGTGTGTGTGTGTGTGTGTGTGTGTGTGTGTGTGTGGTCGTCGTACGTCGTAGTCGTGTCGTGTGTGTGTGTCGGTGG
>NW_011345707.1:0-1770 GCF_000735185.1 Notothenia coriiceps | reverse complement strand
CGCTGTCACGTCTGTTCTCTAATCTCTGCGTCACCGACCGATTTGATATTAAAGTGACAGAAAAAAAAACGTTATAGTAAATCCGCGGCCGGAAAATCAGGAAGCAACGTTACTACGCTATAATCGATTATCTTCCATCACTGCATCGATACCGAATCGTCCAAGTCCGCATCGCAATGCATCGTAGAAACGATTATTTTCAACACCCCTAGAGGTCGGTCTGAAGGGGTGTGGTTTAAGCCTGACCTTAACTGGAGAAATGGGAGCTGGAGGAGGGCTGCGTTGAGTCACCTGCAATGACAGCTGTCAGGAAGGAGAGAGCACATCTAAAGGTTTGAAGATGTGCTATGATTGGCTTGTGGGAATAAAAACAAAAGTGATTGGTTGAGTGGTTTAGCTGGTGAGTGAATGCCCCCGATCGCTGATTGGAGGGGTGAGCGTAGTAAGAAGACAACATGTGAATGGCAGATATAAAGAAAATGACAACATTGATCAGATGTTCAATGGTGGTAGTCCCTACTATTATTCCAAATTCTTACAGGTCATATCCCCTAACCCTTGCCCTATCAGAAAACACTACGAAGTACACTCTAGGAAGAAAATGTGATGCAATTTATAACGGAGAAAACATGCTTCAATGCCCAATAGGTTGCACTTCTAGTGGAGAAAATATGATCCAGTCTCCTCTAAGTTAAACTTTTATTGGAAGAAATGTGGCAGATTGCCCAAAAAAGGGGGCCCTTCTATTGGAGAAACTTGATGCAATGTCCTTCAGGGTGGCTTTCCATGGGAGAAAATGGGATGTAGTCTCCTCTAGGGTTCTTTACTAGTTGAGAAAGTGTGATGCAGTCTCCTCCAGGATACCCTACTAGTGGAGAAAATGGGATACAGTCTTCTCCAGGGAAACCCTTAACCTCTTAAGCCCGATAGCCCCCGCCGGCGGGGGCAAACACAACAATATTGCACGAAACTGTGTCTCAGGGCTTCTTAACATTTAACAACCTATTAATGTGTCATACCCACTTAATAGACATACTATAATGATCCTTGTAAACATTGTTACAGTTTTCCTAAATGTCCCTGTCTTAATTGCGAAAAGACCAAACTAAACACAGAAAAGTATTTATTAGATGATCAACAATTCGTACTAAGACTGGTTAAAACTAACAACATTTATTTTTTTATATATGACCAAATACAGGAAATCAGAGCTTTAACCCTGCAAAGCCCAAATATAGAAAAAAATGGAGCAGAAATGAAAGAGTTTTCACGTTTTGGTAAGTTTTTAGGGAAATGTTTTAATATTGCAACGTTGGGCAGAATTTCTGTATTTCTACTCGCATTGTCTGAATACATATATTGAACAACTAAGGGTTGATTTGCAGGATTGATTGCTTACTTAGCCCTATACCAGTATATATACAGTAGCATGAATAATAATCACACATCAGTCGTATTTTTTATGAATAGTCATTTATTAAATATTAATACAATGGTAGTTCCAAAACAGTTCCTATCGTCGGAAAAGCACACTTGCTGCATTGTGTGTTTGTGTACCCTTTACTGCAGTGTCTGCAGCGTCCTCTCTTTGTCTTCACTGGAAAATGTGCCATAGGTCCTTGCGTACATCCAGTGGAGGTTGTGACCTCTTGGAAGGGGCCTCGTTTGGTGGAGGATGGTGTCTTCTGAGCATTCAACGGGCTCCTTGATGTCACTGTCGCTGCTGGGCTCCTGTTGCCTGAAGATGGTCGTCCTCTCTTGTGTGTTTTT
>NW_011345706.1:0-2037 GCF_000735185.1 Notothenia coriiceps | reverse complement strand
TCTCCAGAATGGAAGTAGTCATCACATACAGAGCATCAACTAGTTCCTGAACAGTGTCCTTCACATGCTGATATCCAAGAGAGGGAGTTACACAGTCACAAGATGGAGGAATAGAAAGCAGTATTCAATGTTTACTTCAGATTAGCTCCACGTCAGAAATGATCATGCTTGTCATATGTCTCTCTCCATAGAGGCTGAATCATCATGTTAATCACATAGCTATCATATGCCTCAAACAGTCCTGATGCTCTTCTAGCTAATCACACATCCTGTCATGTTCACAGCTACAGTTGATACCTTTGTTATCATGTTACTCTGATGTTGGAAGAGGACATTCAGTGTTTTCCCACCAACACCAATCCTCTCCCTAATCCCTTTGTGGTGCCTTCAGGACGGCGTGATGCTGGGAGCGGTGGGAGCGTACGACTGGAACGGCACCGTGGTGATGCACACGGCCGCAGGGACCATCGTTCCCGGGAAGAATGACTTCTATGACCCGGAGACCGAGGCCGGGTACGAGGGACTGGCCGGGTACCTCGGTGAGTTCACTCGGAGTATTTTAAAGGAGACATACCATGAGAAAAACTCTCTTTTTTTATATATATTTGGGTATCTGGAGTCCAACAACAAACCCACAAATGTGAAATAACAAAAAAGCACAATAAGGCACCTTTAAATGGAACTAGATAACAGACCTAAAGATGGCAACGAGTCACATGAATGAAAACTACTTGTGCCGGATAAGATAAGCAAAACGTTTTTGCAGCTTCCTGGTTTACTTCTGTGTTAAAGAACACTGTTGCTTTGGTGTTTGCTCTGCTAGTGTGTTCCTGCACGAATACAAAAACATGCACCTTTTGTGAGCATAAGAAAAACTCTCTTTTTAAAATGTT
Organism: Notothenia coriiceps; assembly: GCF_000735185.1. Classification (NCBI taxonomy): domain Eukaryota; kingdom Metazoa; phylum Chordata; class Actinopteri; order Perciformes; family Nototheniidae; genus Notothenia; species Notothenia coriiceps. Next base: position 1,144 of record NW_011345706.1, on the reverse strand, counting down.
TTTTAACATACATTTGGGTATCTGGAGTCCAACGACAAATAAGACAACCAAGTCCGTTTTTTGTGAGTTGTCTCGGTTAGAAGACAGTCAATTAATTTTCTATCAGCACAATAAGGCACCTTTAAAAGGAACTATACAACAGATGGCACCGGGTCACATGGAGGAAATTACTTGTGTGCCTGATGAGATAAACAAGTATTCCTAGCTACGTGGTTTGCTTCTGCAAGAGAGTACAGTTCTTTTAATTGCATGATTAGCTCTATAGCTGACAGGTTAATGTGTTGCAGAAACAGAACGTGTTTGTTTCAGCGATTATTTGACATCTTTCAGCTGCAGGATAAAATAAAGGTCTGTTGCATGGAGGAGTAAAACATTTGATTTGTGTCTAACTCCACCATGCAGCAGATGCTTCCCTCTCTGTGACACACACACACACACACACACACACACACACACACACACACACACACACACACACACACACACACACACACACACACACACACAGGGTTTTCCTCAGTCTCGTGCCAAAGCAAGAAGAGGAAAAGACCGGTGTGAGGTGCTGGGAAATAAGCAGCATTAAAATAGTTAGGGCTTTTTCCACTGGCACATTCCCACATACGGCGAATACACAGAAGTGACAGGTGACTAGGCCTGGCGTGACTTCTGTCTACACACTAAAAACACACGAGATCCTCACGCATCTTCAAAAAACAAACACCAAAACAGGCATGCATTGCAGAGAGTGTGTACTCGCAACAGGTGTGCATCCACGCATGTGACCCACAAGAGTGCACACACATCCTGATGTCACCCCCATACGTTTGTATTCATCATTAACGCAGTTCAATCCACCATTATAGAGCTGTCTTCTTGCCATGTGCTTGAGGTTTTGGCGTGAGTTTTTGTGTGAAGTGTTCCACGCCGTGAACTTGATTTATTCATTTGTTCGGAGAGGCTCTCTGGATCGTGTTGTCTTTTTTCTTTCTGCTTCCATTTTTTATATTCCGTGTGGTTCCCGTAAGCAATAACAGCCCATCACGTTCGTATTGCTCTCCAGTGGATAGCAAGGTCTCTTAGCTTGGCAGTTACAAGGGAACTAGTCACACACACACACACACACACACACACACACACACACACA
>NW_011345705.1:0-2445 GCF_000735185.1 Notothenia coriiceps | reverse complement strand
CAACTGAAAAACCAATATAAAATAAATTATACATTCATGTCTACATTTAAATAAATAATATCAAAAATAATAAATACCAATAAACAGGATCAACAAACATGTTGCAGTGCACTGTCACAACCTGAAAACTGCTTAACATATAGCCAACATTTTTGGTAAAACTTATTCAACATATTCCACTCACTCCACTGGGTTAATAATTGATATCACGATTACTTTGAAAACATCAATTTATTGGAGAAAAAACATTTGAACAGTATGTTTTTAACAGTTGATTACCCCGAACTTTAAGTATAATTCAACTTAAAAAAAAAAAAAGTAATAATAAAAAAATATCGCTTTATTTCGATTACGTTGTTTTCGTAATCGTTGCAAGCCATAATCGTAATCGCGATTTAAAATACGATTAATTGAGCAGCCCTACTCCACAGTGCTGAGCAGGAGTTACCAGTAGAGACTTCAAATCCTCCCTCTTGAGTTTTAAAGCTGTGATTTTCCAGTCATAATCTCACTCCTCTAAACAATCACTGTGCTGCTGCCCTGATCATAAGAAGCGCTTGTATTTGACTTTCCCCAAACACTACCATACTGAGCCTCTCTGGCCAGAACTGCCTCCTAATGAGAGGTGCGGCTTTCCTCCGCAGGCGCCACCACAGCGACCATCACACCCAGCCGGGCTGCCAGCGCCACTGTGTGGAAGAGAACCTGGAGCGCAGGAACCACTACTTGGACCTGGCAGGCATCGAAAACTACACATCCCGCTTTGGAGCCGGTGAGTGGACCGAGGCCAGGGGTTTAAACCGAGGAGGGGGGGGGGGGACAAACAGAGTACCGTAGGCCTTTGAAGATTCATCCAGAGGTCCCTCATTACTGCGGCACCTGCTTGAAGCCATTAGACTGAACTACTGCGCTCCTCTCCAGTACAAACATCTGGGAGCAGGCAGGCACAATGCATCAAGTGTTCAAGGGTAAAGAACGGGCTGTTGGGACGGGAAATATTAGGCGTAATAAGCAGCAGGCTTGATCTGAGGGTCAGTGATGACATGTGATTATTTTAATGTTGCTCCTGGTACGAAAGTGCTAACAGAAACCTGCTCCCTGTCACTTTGAGTCAGAGTCCTATCATGGAGCTTTTTACTAAATCTTTATTGGGCACAGTCATTTGCATATAATGGGTTATTTTTATTCACTTGTTTCCCAGGGTTTTTAGGGCACATGTTGAGAAGCCCCGTGGAAGAATTGTTGTTCCTCTGCAACCTTGAAGTGTACATTGTTTTACTTTATTCAATTTCACATGTTTTATTGCACACTGTCTTTTTTCTTTTGCTATATTAAATAAATTGTAGGTTACATTGTTGGAGGAGCCTTCGACTTATGATTTCCATCGCCAAAACTACGCCCCACAACTATTTCGTTTCACTGTATCCAACATTTTTAAGGGTTACAGCAAAAAGAGAAACTTTTTAAATACCTACTTCTGTGATGGTTTGGTTTTAATTGGAATAACTTCGCCGGGATTTTCCGACCCCAACAAAATGACTGGATTTTGCGGGGGTCACAGCGATGAAACTTTACTAAGACCTTTAAAAGCAACATCCTTTAAAAAAACAAAAGCCACATTTTGCCTCACATACAGAACATTCTAATACATTTTGCCCAGAAACCAAACACTGATGCACCATTATGTCTATGGCACTGCTTTATTTGATGTATTAGTGCTGTCAATACAGTAGATTAAATCAATGCCATCGGCTTAATCACAATAATAATCATGATTTATCACAGTTTAACGCGTACAAAATACACATAGTATGGTGTTGTAATAAAGAAATGCCTGAAAAACGTTATTATAACATGATATCTGAATTATTGGCATCAAGTCCGATCATTTGGCGCCCTTAGCTAAAGCACCAACAATGCTGCTGTCACGGAGAGCATCTGGCACCCCCCTCTGTGTGCGATACATTTTTTCTTTTAACATGTTAAAGTTCCCAGATTAATTGCGAGTGTTACCGTTGACACCCCTAGTTTTTTTTTAATTGTTGGAGGAGCCTGGAACATGTGTGGATGAGTCTTTCAATATTTGAATCATGATTCTGCTTTTCTCAGTTTAAATAAAATACTTTTTCCCTCCAGCCCCCACCACCACCACCACAGAGCCAGCGAAGGCCGAGCCTCAGACGCGTCCATCCAACCAGACTCGCTCCCGCTCTCACGAGCCAGAGAACGGCCACCCCCACCCCCCCCACCGCCGCCTGCACCCCGCCGTGGACACCGTGTCTCCGGAGAGCCTCCACCCCTCCGCTCGTACGCGAGTTCAGGACTCGGGGAAACATGCCATCCGCTCTCCTAAAACCCACAGCAGCCGGACGCCCCCCGCGCAGATCAGCAGCAGGGTGATGAGAAGCCGAGGCGCCCCCCCTCCCACGGTCCTCCCCAGTCAAA
>NW_011345704.1:0-2592 GCF_000735185.1 Notothenia coriiceps | reverse complement strand
CTCTACCAGAGAAGGTCTCTTCTACCAGAGAAGGTCTCTACCAGAGAAGGTCTCTACCGGAGAAGGTCTCTCTCTACCAGAGAAGGTCTCTACCAGAGAAGGTCTCTCTCTACCAGAGAAGGTCTCTACCAGAGACCCCGGATAATGAGCAGATGAAGCTCTAGAAGCTCTATCGGGCAGGAACAAGGTGTCCCGCCTGTGCTCAGTGCAGACTGATAAACGGGGTCAAAGGAAGGGCCTATAGGAACACATCCCCCAACAAGACTCACCCTCAGAATCCGCTCCGATCAGAGCGGCCTTTCTGAATCCCTTCAGGATGCAGTGGCTCGTCACTGAAGCCCACGCTGAGTTGACCCATCCCACAACACCCTGGAAAGTGACGTGCTCCCCATCCACCATCCACGTGTCCCACAGCTGACGAAACACAGCCGTAAAGCTCCGGCTGACTGAGGCGTGGAGCGGCTGCAGGAACTCGGTGAGTTCTGCGGGGATGACGGCAGCTATGGAGTTGCAGGCTTTGATCGTGGCTTTGCTTCGTTCGCTGATATGTGCTCCTCGCTGGCTGTCCATCACAAGCAGGGCTTTGTGTGTTTTAAAGAAGCCCTCAGGACGTTTACAATAGCACTCTGCCAGCCACAGGCTCATCGTCTCCTCGTTCATGCACCCTTTCTCATTCGCGGTCACAACAATAGAGGACGAGCAGTGTGCTTTCGGCATGCTCTTCTGTTTGAAGATGACCATTGGTGGCAGTTTGGAGCCGTCTCCGCAGCATGCTAGCACCACCGTGAAGATCCACCTCTCATGAGTCCCAACGCTCTTCTGGCTCATGGGGATGTAAACAGTGAGCGGTACTTCCTGCATGTGAAGGATGTGATCTGATGACACATCGTGTGCAGCGACCTCCTTTTCAATGAAGGCTCGGAAACTGTCCATCTTGGCCTGGGAGTCGGTCACTTCCTGACTCATCTTGGCTCTGATCGACACGTGGTTTCTTTTCATGAAACGGAAACACCAGGAGGGGCCAGCGGAAAAATCCATAATCTTCATCTCCTTGGCAACCCGCTGAGCGTGGAGACGTAACTTCACCGTTGATAACCCTGCAGCTTTCTGTCCGAGGACCCATGTGTGGACTCGTTGCTCCAGCTCGGGCCATCGAGCTTTCAGACCGCGATTAGCCCGCTTTGTTTTCTTCATTGAGATGAGCGTTGCCTCCGCTTTGCACCAGTCCCTCACCAGTTTCTCACTCACTCCAAACTCTCTCTTTGCTGGTTGGTTTCCCTTCTCCGCTGCATATTTGATCACCTGCAGTTTGAAAGCTGCAGTGTAGCTTCTTCTTTTTGGAGGCATTGTGTTTGTGTTCTGACTCAGTTTTCTGTGTAGCTTATGTGTAAACTGTTTTCTTCTTCGGTGATACAGACGTTTTCAGTTGTCACGATGTCGTCTATTGGAAGTAGTTTGAACACAGTCACAAAGAAATACAATATATAAGTCGCAGCACCAGCCAGACAGGTACAAAAAAACGCGACTTATAGTCCGGAAAATATGGGAAAATAAATGAAGTCAAATTAAATGAATGGGAAAAAAATAAATAATCCAGTGATAATGGTTATGCCCTTTTTATTACATAAACACAGTGTGTTCTCAAATGAAGGCTGACACTAAATACAGTCAGTATGTTTAAGCCTTAATTAGTATTAAATCAATATAGGGGATTATAGAGTGCGTTATATTTTTAAAATTGGTCTAAAATGTTCATTCAAAAGTTTTTCTTAGTATGATTTACTTATATGAACTATCATTATTTATCCTATTCTCTTTTATATTTCCACATGTGTACATTCACTTAAACTCGCCTATTTACTTGTGTAATAGTTAATAGAGATCATTAAGTAATAAGCACGTTATATAAGCATTTATTACCCGCTAATATTTGAAAAAATACTTAATTCGTGTTTAAAATGTGTGATAATAATAAGCTAACAGGCTAGCTCTTGTGCTAACGCTCCTCAAAGCACGTTTTAAATCCTCGTTTCCACCCCCAGCCTCTCTCTTAGCGCATGTTTACCTGCAGTAAGTCTTTTCCACCTGGCTTCACAGAAAAACACCGTCAAAAGATCCTAAATCTGAGTTAAATCTCCATGTTTTCATCCAGCGTGTAGCTTCGCTTGTTTCCCCCTGTTGTTTACATCCGGCTCAGCCAATCACAGCACAGCAAGCGCTCAGTCACAACTAGCGCGAGATTTCAAGTGTGTGTGTGTGTTTGTGTGTGTGTGTGTGTTTCTTAGAACAATATTCATTATAATTAAGAGAGAGGAGGGGGCTTTTATTGTGGCGGGCGCTGCTGAGAGAGAGGAAGGGGATTTTATTGTGGCGGGGAGCAGAGAGAGGAGGGGGCTTTTATTGTGACGGGCGCAGAGAGAGGAGAGGGCTTTTATTGTGATGGGCGCAGAGAGAGGAGAGGGCTTTTATTGTGGCGGGGCGCAGAGAGAGGAGAGGGCTTTTATTGTGGCGGGGCGCAGAGAGAGGAGAGGGCTTTTATTGTGACGGGCGCAGAGAGAGGAGAGGGCTTTTATTGTGGCGGGGCGCAGAGAG
>NW_011345703.1:3903-14612 GCF_000735185.1 Notothenia coriiceps | reverse complement strand
ATCCTCTGGAGCAGAGAGAGGAGCTGTGGATTTTGTTATTGATTAATGCATCGGTGTTTCTTAGGGTCAAAAACACTAAACTCACAACTTAAAATGAAAAAAAAAAATTAAACACCTTGAATTTCAGGGGGGGCTCGAGGCTCCGTTGGCAGGGCGCAGCACCCCGCCAAGACAATGGTAGGGGAAACACTGCCTTTAGGAAATGCAGACATTCGACAGTACTGATTCTGACGTTGATACCCTAGAATGTTTCGTTGATACGAGTAATGTATTGTCGGTGGCCCAATGCGTGCCCGTGTACATGGTTGTAGAAAGGACTTGAGTTATATTTAGCTCTTGCGGTGGTGACCAGTTGGGGTCACAGGGGCTGAGGTTGTCTGGAGTTTGAGATGGAGAATTACAAACCAATGTAAGGTAGACTGAGGAAAGGAAGTTGATTGTCCTTACAAGAACATTGGTCTAATGTTGAAGAACAATCTCACAACAAGTCTGTAGACAAATCTCCACAAATCCCTGTTTTATTATGAATGTTTCAGGTTTCCAGGACAGCTGCTGTAGCGTGAATCACAGGTCATCATTGGTTCATTGGTTGTTGTCAGGATCTGGATCGCTCATCCCTCTTTACAAATCTGTGTGACGTATCATAAGGAAGATGCATTTTATACTCCTGCACTATGTGAGGAGGGCGTGTATCTTATCCCCCTGATACACACAGGGTAGATTAGAGGATTAGCATCAACAGGGCTAATGCTAACACAGCTAACGCAGCTACAGATGGCATTGTAACACACACACACTTACACACACAAACACACAAATACACACTTACGAATGCTGGCTCGCAGACTGCACGAATGTACTGAAAGTGGGTCATAGTCTGGGTATTTATCTGTTTGTTTAATTACTCACTGGTTAAAAACATGTTGTTAATCAGGGAGATAAGGCCTTAAATTGAATTAACAACAAAATAAATAACTTGATTAGTTTCCTGATAAGGATATCTGCAAAACAAGGGAGGAAGGAAAGAATAAACTCCGGGATTAATTGATTTCTGTAAAGCAACACTTTTGCAGATCAATTAATTCTTTAACTACATTTTAAGTTGAACAAAATAAAATTGCAACCTTTCCTGCTTCTAAAGTAGATGTGAATGTCTTGTAATTATAAAATCTTGAATACCTAAATCCAAAAATATCTATTCTCTTATATTCCATAGGTCAGAAAAGTCACTCAATTGATCAAAACAATATTGTTTCAGTCTGTTATCTCTCTTTACCTGATCCATATTATAACATCTTGTGGGCAGTGTCTAATAAAGTGTCTAGTGCAAACAGGAGAAAATACCATATAATCCTCTTAGTTACTTTGGCCAGCTCACAGCGGGCTGTGTAACTTTCTTTGGCTCCTGGTGCCTTCAGAATACATACGGTGCTTATAGCCTTGTGTCATTATGTGTACCAAACAGTTGGTAGTATTTAAAGCAACAACCAGGAAGTACTTCATAACCTGACCTGACTATCGCGTAACACCTTTGGAATTGCATCCCACATAATCACTTTAGGTTCCCATTGTGGTTTTATAATATACATTTATGAAAGTGAGAGCTGCAATCTCACTTTGTCCTACCAATTCAACTTATTTCAAAACTATTTAAATCTACTCTTGGGAAAACTGTTAGTGTCAGTGGTTCCAATGATGGGGGGTCAGAAGCCCCTTCTTAGGGTTAACCTGATGAACTCGCTGTGTAACATAATGTTTAACTGCACAGAAAATGCATGTTAAGAAGTTTCAGGTCTTTTGGACATATGCATTTATTTTACAAATAACATTTGTTTTTTTCTTGTTGTGACATAATGTATAGTATTACTTTTGTATGATTTGCACCTGGCATTTGTGATTTCTTGTATAAACAATCCCAGATTTGAATATCCTTCGTCATGAGTGGTCGCACGACAACATAAACATCGCTGCATTATAAGGGGTGACAAGCCAAAGAGCACAACTGAAACTTTACTGCTGGGAAATATAGCCAATAATGTAGCCAATCATTTATTTTCCTGCACTTTTCTCTACCAGTAACTCCACCATGGCCCCATTATTACCCTAACCGTCTTCCATTTTTGTAATGATTGAATGTATTCAGAAACTTTCATTTCTCCAGTCTGGGTTTAACTTGCTTTTCCAAATACTATAACGTGTTCAAATCCACTGTCCAGGGAGCAGAGACTGACCAACATGTATGGATGTATTTCTTCATCATCTCTCCCAGTGAATGCTTCAAGTTATAGATTTAGGTTTTTAAGTTTGGCTAATATACTTCACAGTTAACAGGGTTTAGGTGAATGCAGGATAAAAAATGCCCTTTGTGTTTTCTGTGTGTGGGGCTGACTTTACTTTAAATAAGCCTTTAACATAAAAAGTAAAGATGGTTGTTGGGTTGCCTAAGGCTTTGCCGACACCTTCCAATAATCTTCCAGAGCAGGTTAGCGTAGAGGATTGTGCGAGTCTATATTTACACATGGCAGTAAGAGGGTTGTAGGTGCGGCCTTCAACAGCGCTAACTCGCTGCGGTGTTCGGTGGTTTGCTCTGTAGCTTCAAAGTGTTTTCTATGTGTGTGTTTGTTCTGCTTGTAGTCAATATAAACCTTTGAATGTCTCTTGGCATCACCTTAAAAGAAAAGCCTACATTTTGCTAAAATTATTAATTGAATTAAATCTGTTGTTTTTTGTATTTAATGAAAAAGCAAATTAGTACTAGCTCCCTTGGTGTGCGGCATGAAACTGTGTTTTGACCACAGTGAAAATCATTGTGAAAGCTAAGAAATCTAGATTAAAAGAGATTATTCTGTCAGATAAAAACACGTTGACAATTGAACAATCATAAACAGCCAGAATCTATTCGTTCTAATAGCAATAATACTTCAAATAGTACACATATGTATTTATCTAATCTTAGTCTGCAACCCTGCAGAAATACAGCTTTTTTAACTGAATAATAGAAATGTAAGAAAGAAAAAAAAAATTTGTTATTGTAAAAAACGATATGAAAACTTTCAAATGATTTGGTACGGCCCTCGAAAGAAATGAGTTCCTCACTTCCTTACTTTTGTCTACAGTATATTCAGGAGGAGGAAGTGATTTATTTTGAGTTAGACGGTGGTCTTTTCATTTGCTTTAGGTCTAACTCAGGTTCATCCCCCCCTCTTCCTTTCATTTGCATTAGCTTACTCTTACTGTATGTTGGCTGACTGAACTAAGCTGTCTAAGCTTAACTGCCCTCAGCAGCTAATGCTAACTAAGTAGCTGAGCAACAACAGGTGGCATGGGCATGACTCAGATGTGTTCATGTGCTGCATCTGCAGAGTTCAACCAGGTAAATGTCTTCACCCGACATAACAGTCTGACGGCACCTGCAGGTTTATAAACAGGTCTGGGAAAAGAGAGACACCTCCCTGACGGATAGGAGGACGGTGCTGCTGTTGAGAGGATTATCCACGTGGTCACAAAAGATATCCAAAATCTCAACTTCTTTTACTTGAGGCTTATTCAGAGACATTTTACTTTTAAAACACACACTTGAAACCTCACATGAAACAGTTGGCAGTTGCTTTGCAGCCAATTATTCAACTAAAGGAATCGCAAAACATCTAATTAGACACTTGATTAACTGTGTAGACTGAACAGTGTTCAAATATGAGTCAATGAAACTTATTTTCTCTCTCATTTACCAGTGTAGTGTGTTCAAAGATACCACCATGGGGTCTTTGTTGATTAAACGATATCATCAGGACATTTTCATTTGAATTGATAGTGACAATAAAGTGTGTGTGTGTGTGTGTGTGTGTGTGTGTGTGTGTGTGTGTGTGTGTGTGTGTGTGTGTGTGTGTGTGTGTGTGTGTGTGTGTGTGTGTGTGTGTGTGTGTGTGTGTGTGTGTGTGTGTGTGTGTGTGTGTGTGTGTGTGTGTGTGTGAATGTGTCAGCTTTAAATGATAAACTGGCCTCCATCTGTTTACATTGCAAACAGCAGAGCAGAGTCATCTACTGTTCCGAGGCATGTTACTGTTTATGACGATATTGCATTTCCAAAAGAATAGATAAGAGCAGACGTTTTTATATCATGTGATTTGCCGATATCATGGGAGAAATCTCACTGAATGATAGCAAGCACTGGAATACAGTATATTGCTTTGGCTCGGGATGCAGCTTCAAACAGGTAGTCTTCAATGTTAATATGTTGAATTCAACATGTACTGTATGTCGATATAAATATGTCTGTATCTCTGGTGAAATAAGTATTCAGATCTTTTATTTATGAACTTTTAGTAAAAACCCTAAATAAAACATTGTACATAGGTAAAAGTACAAAGCATCAAAAATAAATCTCAACCAGAGAACCAAAAATGCAGTTTCAGAAAAATAAAAACAGTTTCATTTGATAGATTTCTAAATATTTACGCATTCATGTGTAAGCAGGTCATGTTGTAGCCAATGGTAGCCATTTTGTGTGCTGCCTATAATAGTGCATAATAATATATAAGTTTTCTATTATTATTCTATTATTATATCTATATATCTATATTATATCTATTATTATTATTGTCTATTATTATATTTGAGAAAATTATAATACAGAAAAAAAGCTCAATATTATCCCTCAATTGTAGTTTAGTAGAAGTATATATAAGTTTCAGAAAATAAAAAGTATAATCATCGAAAGAATACTTGAGTAAATTAAGTGCTTCCGTTCCTCCACTGGTTTGTGTACACATTGTATTCTTGATCTGTAGATGAACACACATCCACTTGTAAATAATGTATTTTTTAACTTTACATGTTGTAAAATATATACTGTGAATGAGTCTGTGTGCATACAAGTGTTATTGCCAGTACGTGTGCACAGAAATCACCGTGTCCCCGATTCACATTTAGGGTGAGTCACCATCCAGGTGAGCTTAGTGATGGCTGACCTATAAAAACACACACAGACAGATGGACTGAAGTGCATTTCTCATCGGCAAACTACACAGTAATAACAGCCTCCGTAAAAACACACATCTGTCAGATATAAGAGTAGATAAATCCTTCCGCAATACTGTCCACGGGAAATTAAAATATGAATCCACGTAAGCTGTGTTGTCTGCTCATGAACAGATAAATGGATTTTTCCCTCCAGCTTAGCTCGTCAAATGTAGTGCAGGAAGTGTGTTTGATTGTTCGTACTGTAAAATTGGCAGATGACTCATACCACGTTCTGTACAATCTGTATACACCCTGGTAAACTCTGCAAGTGATTATAATTACATTTCTGCAGATTGAAAGACTTGTGTGCTTACCTATCTCTTCTATCTTTTTTTTCAGATCTCATTATTAAAGTTATTCAACAAAACATGGGAGGAATCAAAATAGAAGAATGGAGAAAGGTATGTTTGGCTTAAAAGATTATTGAGATTAAATATTTTAGTCTTGATAATAAGCAGTAATGATATTTAACTGGTTAATACATTTGTTAATTTAACACCTGTAAGAGATTTAGTTTTTTGCATTTATTTGTAATCATTTCAATGGGACTTTAAGGCCTTAGAGTGGTCTTTTTAATAGAACATGAAATAATCTATAAAGTCTCTATAATATTTTAAACACATAATGGTAAAAATCACAAAAGGGTAATATAATAGCCTTGTCACTGCGATTCCAACAAGTTTTTTGGGATTCCCCCACTTTGATTTGACGCTTGTTATTATTAAAAACAGTACTTTACAAAACAAAAAGGCAGTTAAAGGTGGGGTAGGTACGTTTGAGAAACCGGCTCGAGATACACTTTTTGTCATATTCCATGGAATGCTCTTAACATCCCGATAGCAATGAATATCTTAAGTGCTTTGACACACACCTGTGGAAGCCGTAGCGCTGTAAAAAGCACGACCAATCATTTTAGCCGGCCCGGCTAAAGTAACTGGATGGCCTACCTGCCTGTCAGCCTTCCATCTGTGCACAAACTTATCTCGTGCCCTCATTGGTCATGTGCGCGTTCGTGTGTGTTGGAGGAGGTGCTCTGTGAGGAAGTGGCAGATTTTTTCCGGCTGTGTATTTTCAAATTCTAGCGCACTCGAGCTGGTTTCTCCAAAATGACCTACTCCACCTTTAACCATCATATAATTCACAAAATAAAAAAGAATGTGCAAATTGAGAATAAGTAAGTAGACACTGTGGTTAGAAAAAAAGTTAACGATCTGAAATAAAAACAATAAGATATCAAATAAAAGCAAGAGAAAATGTTTGTATAGACTAGGTTTTAAGAATGATGTTTCCTCTGCCTCCTAATCTTTTGGCTGACCTTGATTTGTTTGTCTTTCTTACCCTTTTGCCATGTGTGTGTGTGTGTGTGTGTGTGTGTGTGTGTGTGTGTGTGTGTGTGTGTCACAGCCAGACAATGTGGTGCTGTTACTACAGGTAAACTCCTCATAACATTATGTTTTCACATTATACTCCAAAATGTCTCAGAAAGGATGTGAGGTGGAATGATGACTGTTTATATCCTCTCCTGCAGACGATCTGCTACGAGGCGGGTTTCCTCATATGTGCGACTATCGGCATCCTGTTCGTGGTCCTGGTGCCCATCATCGCCATGTGTTTCTGTGTGTGTCGCTGCTGTGACAACTGCGGAGGGGAGATGCACCAGAGACAAAGAAAAAACATAGACTGTCAGAGAGGTTTCTACACCGCCTTGCTCGTCGCCACCTCCATCTTCATGTCGTGAGTCTTTATCATCTTATTTATCATCATGAGGATTTTTTGAAAGGTATTATTAGGTCTCATGTATGTTCTCACTGTGTGCATCATGGAAGTGTGAGACTGTAGAAATCTTCTACAAAAAATCAAGTGTCTTTTTCATTCTCGTGAAACCCTGGAGGCCGACATTACCTTTAATGCACCTTGACTGCTAATAGTCCAAAAGGAGTTTCAGAAATGTTGTGCTAGTGGTGGCTAATGTTGTCTCCAGCTACTAGCTTCAAGAGGTCTGGAAACCTCACTGCTTTCTAACTCTATATGCGGTATATTGTTTTCTCATTCAAAACTTGTCGTCACCTGAAGCCTCTTTTTCAGATTTTGCAGAGCTCCCGCTGAATCCACGATAGGCTTTATAAAACCTTTTGGTAACATATCCTGTCATAATCCACCAGACCTCTAAACAAGCTTAGATGTGTACATCTGTGGAGTTCTCCTTTAAAAACATCTGCTCACATACAGACAGGAGATTACCTGCGGATCACCCGCTGTGTAGGAGACAGGTGCACAGTCAGAGAAACTGCAGGACAGTTAGGTGGCACTGATATCACCTGTAAAGGGCTGTAAAGACTGTAAAGGGGGCTCTCTGTCGGAATGAGTGCTTTCACATCACAAACATGCATGCTAACACACACACACACACACACACACACACACACACACACACACACACACACACACACACACACACACACACACACACACACCCACCATGTAAGTACATCAATTGGTGATATTCATATATCAGGGTTAATTATTTTATATCTCACACAATCCTTCCTTCTGTTGACACTCAATCAAGTCTTTTCTTCAGGTTCAGCAAAGTGAATAAATCAGTTATATGGCTGTACCATTGAATAACTTTAACAGGTGTAAAATATCTTCAAAGTTCAGGAATAGCAATCACAAACGTAATTATTAAAGTTATCATTTAAAAAACTCTGCTGAAGTTTGCATATCATCAGCTCAACACCTTAATAGACTTCAACATCATCCTTGTTTTCACCAGTGAATTATGAGAGCGTTATCTATGCCACATTTGTATTTGATTACAGTACGTTTTTTAAAGTATTTAACAACATCAAATGTACGTAATTTCTGAGATATAAATGTGAGGTAAGTTAAAGTCTTTATCCATAATCAAGTTAAATCGCTACCAATCCTCAGGTAATAGATGCAAAATAGATTAATTTAGAAGGTAAGTGAAGTATGAGGTTTCCAAAAGAGACTCATATATTAAGTACATTTATTGACTGTTCATCATGTAGATCTTTGCAAAATCTCTCTCAACTCCACATCAGGAGAAAGTTCTTGCACATCATAAAGTGTATTTGACATGTGACTGTGAAGAGCCCAAAGAGGTATATACATAGAGAGTATATACAAGAGAGTTATGTAGCTGAGAAATGTGATTTTTCAGGCCTGTTACATGTCTCTGTGAACTTTCAGTGAGTGATCAGAAGTACATCTTGATGTAGCCATGCTGCCCTCTGCTGGTGAACACTGTATATACTTTAGTCAAATTGTACCTACTGTATGTGATCATATATAAAAATTGATAAAATAATGTGTGTGTTTTAGCCTGGGAGTGTTCATCGCCTATGCTGCAAACCACAATGTCAGCGCCCAGATTAAGAACACTCGAAGGTTAATCAACACCAACATGAGGGACCTTAAGACATTTGCTAACAACACACCTACGGTATGTCCTCCCCCCCCCCCACACACACACACTCACACCTTTCTATGTAAAAGCCTTATATATATCAAATGAAAATGTATGTTTAAATGAGTGATGCCTGTTTTCTGTTGCAGCAAATTGAATACATGACAGCCCAGTACACCACGGCAAAGAACAAAGTCCTGTCAGACCTTGACAGTGAGTTGAACTCAGACTGTTTACTTACATTATTTGTTTAACCTTTGTGCCTCCCCTTTAAAGACGTTTATCTGATGTCCTTAGAGGATACAAATACCCTCCTTCACAAAACCTCTAGAAAATAATATATACAATATGTTCCTCTTTCACTGACTGAAATGTTTTAAACTTTTGTCTTGGAGACTAAGAACTACCAAATATTAAACGAATAAAAAACTTATAATAAAATATTTTTTCACACGCCAGCCAATAATTAATGCCAAATAGATTAACACAGCCAACATGATAGATAAAGCAAAGCCAACAAACTCCTTAGTGATACAGAGTAATGTATCTCACTTGGTTGTCTGTGGCTTGCTGTGTTTAGTCATATTTAGCTGTAGTTTTCTCATATAATCTGATCTCTCTGTGTTTCCTGACAGACATTGGACCTTTACTTGGTGGGAGGATCCACAGTCAGCTGGAGAGAGAGGTGGTGCCCTCACTGGACAATGCGCTGCGGATGGCAGGAGGTAACACACACTCTGAATGAGCTCCTGTACAGTTTACACAGCTTCAGAATGCAGCGTTGATAACACAATGTCACCCCGTTCTGTCACCATATCTGATTGGTGACATTCAATTTGAAAATCAAAGAAAAACCTCTCCACCCATGAATTATGTTGCTACAATGTAAATGGCTGCTCATGTTTTGCATAAACTCAGACTTCTAATCATGTCAAGATAAACTGTGTTGTTTAATTAAAATATCCCCCAAAACACGGTATAAACTGAAATTGTAAATCAACCCTTATTTTGGTGAAGTGAAAATGTAATTGTCACACTAATGCTACAAATGTCCAATATATATTTGTGAATTGTTGCCGCACTTATCATGTCATGCTACATGATACGTTTTATATGCAGTTTCCTCTATTATGGTTTGAATACTGCCGTGGTGTCTTCAAAGGCATATCCTCAACATCTTTTAATCTTCCTTTTTCCTCTCCAATTTCCGCACATTCTTCTTTTATCTAAAGCTAAAGTTGAGAATGCCATCAAAGGTAACCAGAGCTGATCTGAACCCCTGTTGTGTTTTGTATTGTGGTTTCCCTTTGTGGGTTGTTGGTCTGTCGTCAGTGTAATCAGCGTTGTTGTCATCCTGTTTGTAATTCTGTGATAGTTTTTTGAATTGTGAATGTACATTCTATTAATGTAAACCATTTGAAGATCACATGTTGGACAATTCAAAACAGCACACTGTTGTGGATTATTTTAGTAAATGTGGATTTTTTATCAGCCTATTTTAAAATGTCATCCTCCCTCTGCTTCCTGCAGCCATGCGGGAGACTAAAGAGGCTCTGGAGAACGTCAGCTCCTCTCTGGAGGTTCTTCAGGAGGGGACAGCAAAGCTTCAGGCCAGTCTATCTGGGGAGCGGGCCTCTCTTTCCAACACTTTATCAGACCCTGCCTGCACTAATGGAGCTGTGTCGTCCACCTGTAACACCATCCGCTCCACGCTCGCCCAGCTGGGGATCAACTCTGACTACTCTAAGGTACCAGGAACTAAAGATTGTCTCACAATCAACACAACTGAAAATGGAAACAAGCATCTTAAACGGCCATTTTTACTGATCTATGTTTGTATCTTTCCCTTCATAAGCTGCCAGATGTTAATCACGCCCTGGTCAATATCGATACTGTCCTGAGAACAGACCTCAGCAACATTGTACAAAAGGTTAGTCTCTGTCTCCAGCTCATCATCATCATCATCATCATCCTCCTCCTGTTTATGTTGTCACTATCTTTTTCACCTATCGTATTCTTGAAGAAGCCTCCCTATTTAAAACAATTTTATATTTTCTCTTTTCTCACTCTTCACCTCCAGGGTTACTCATCCTTTAATGATACACCACAACTGGTTAAAGAACAAACTAAAAACATTGTCTCAGGTACTTAACTGTGTGTGTGTGTGTGTGTGTGTGTGTGTGTGTGTGTGTGTGTGTGTGTGTGTGTTTGTTTGTTTGGGATGGTTTAGAGTAAGCTTAAGAGCAATGCCACACAA
>NW_011345703.1:0-3865 GCF_000735185.1 Notothenia coriiceps | reverse complement strand
GTGTGTGTGTGTGTGTGTGTGTGTGTGTGTGTGTGTGTGTGTGTGTGTGCGTGTCTATTTAGTTTGCCTAACACATATAGCTGTTTTCTCTTCTTCTTTACAAACGATAAGAGATTAAATCTAACTAGTCTTTCACTTTCATATTTTCTTTTTCTTTCACCTTCACCTGTGAATGATGAAACCACAGCTCTACCTCGTAAGTCCTTATTTTTTCTGTTACACCCCCCCTTTCCTTAAAGTGTTCACCTCTAATTTGAGTGGCCTTCTGATTGATGTAGAATACAAATCCATCATTCCTTCTGATTACTTGTGGTTCATATTTTTGTTTTCATTTGTAGGAGTGAAAGGCATGTTGGATAAGATTGGCACAGAGATCAACGGCTTCACCAAGATGTTCCCAGTGGAAGCTTCTCTCGCCAATTTCACCATTTTCCTCACCCAAGGACAGAAAAATATTGAGTCCTTTTACCCACAGATTGACCAAATGGACTTTTACAGGTGTGTGTGTTCGTCTGAGAACATGTATTATTACTATAGGTTGTAGGAACAGAAATCTGTCAGATTATGGGGACAAACTTTCCATCTGGAAAACAAGAATATGGCCTCTACAAGGGAATATATTACGTTAAATATTTTATCTTTGGGGTTAGTAAAAGGCTTGAATCAGCTATTTTCCATATTTCTGTAACTTTAAATACAATGTGAAATGCTTGTCATTGTGAACATACATGAGAATTATCACCAAATGTGCAGCTCTGCTTTTTGGAGCTTTATAGTGAGTGTCAGCTCATTGTTCAGCGGTCTCACCGGTCTTTCTACTATAGCAGGCAACGAAAAAGAGTTTTAAAAAATCCCTGTACACTACCTGCTTAGCACAAATCGTGAAAGACAGATTAAATTAGAAACAATTTAATGAACAAAGAGGAGTATTTAGCAGCTGAAGGGACAGATATTTCCCTCAAAACTAAATCAGAGCTGACAGACAGTGAAGACTTAACATTCACCGGGTTCTCTGTGTTTCTGTGAATACTCAATTGGCTATCAACCTAAAAGGGGAGATTATGTCATGGTAGTGTTCATCATTGTGTGTGTGTGTGTGTGTGTGTGTGTGTGTGTGTGTGTGTGTGTGTGTGTGTGTGTGTGTGTGTGTGTGTGTGTGTGTGTGTGTGTGTGTGTGTGTGTGTGTGTGTGTGTGTGTGTGTGTGTGTGTGTGTGTGTGTCTCGCAGGTGGGTCAGCTGTGTGGCAGTGCTCTGCATGGTGGTCTTGGTCCTGGCCTTTAACACCCTCGGACTGCTGTGTGGCGTCTGCGGCTACGACGAGCAAGTTACACCAACAACACGAGGCTGCCTGTCAAACACCGGCGGCAACCTGCTAATGGCGTATGTTTCCAAAAGTGTACAACCCTCAAATTGAGAGGAGTGACAAGAGGGCTTATTAAGAGAATAGACTTAATATATTCAAAAATAACTAAGTGGTTCACACGTTATTAACAATAAAAAACACAATAAGTAAAAAATAAATAACAGATAAGTAGACCACCAAACTAAGTAGCAGTGTATATGTATATATTATTTAAAGTGACCATATAAAATCATAGAAGTAGCAATTGTAAAAGATGATGGATGCAGGAAACAGGTAGTACAAGATAACTGTGTTTGTGTCTGTTGGTCTTTCAGTGGAGTTGGCTTCTCTTTTATGTCCGTCTGGGTGCTGATGGCCATTGTTTCGACCTTGTTTGTTATTGGAGGCAACGTGGAGAAGATGTTGTGTGAACCCCTCGCTAACCGACAGCTATTCAAGGTGCAGAAAACAAGCTCACTTCTTTTCCTGAATCATCTCTCCTCTGCCTCTCGGAGCGAAATCATGTTACATCAGAACACTGTGGCTGATGAAAATGCATGTGTGTATGTGTGTGTAGATCATAGACACTCCATTCCTGGTTCATCCCGCCAAGAAGAACTTCCTTCCTGGGATGCTGTTTCAGAATCCTAACATTGACTTGACTTTGGGAGGCATGTACAGGTAATATACCAACAACTAACACTGTTCATACTTGACATAAAGATCACTGTTTACTACCAGTAGCACAAATGCTCATAAGTGTACACTAGAGGAGTTTCAGCGTGTGACTGTACTGTGTTTGTCTCGTAGGGACTGCTATGAGAACAAAGGTCTGTACCATTCTCTGCAGCTGGAGACGATGTTCAACATCAACTCCTTCCTCAACAGAACTGTGGTAAGTCTCACTGCACTCTGTAGGAAATGCCGATAAAAACCTGTGTTACCGATGCATTGGGTAAGCAAGATGAAAGGTTACTTATCAGTTGAAGTGTTTTTAACAACAGTACAACAAGGATCTGGCCAAAGTGTTGGAGGGAGTGCAGGTGGACCTACAGGACGTCAAGCTGCTGGAGCAGGCCGGCAGAGACAACCTCATCAACTTCGCCAACTCTGGAATCGGACATATCAACTATGAAGCCTACCTAACTGAGGTATACATTTATAGAGTATGAATTTAATACAAATAATATTTCAAAAAAAGATCTAATGCTTCTCTCTATTCCTCTACTGATCCTATTCACTTGTAATATGCTTATTCAAAAGAGTACTCATTTGGGCTGAGAAGTCTATTTCATTGGAAAAATACAAACTCCAATAAAGACTGAAACTATGATCCCTGCTTCATGAGTGTATGTTTTGGTTTTGTTGTTCTAGTTAAACAAAGGAGTAACTATCTCGGATCTCCTGTCCTTCTCTACTGACCTGGAGGCTCAGGCAGACCAACTGGTGAGTCTCATCATTATCGTATCAACAGGTTAAAGCAACAACATGAAGCTGCTTTCATCAATCAAATGCCAAAATGATAAAGAAATGTGATAAAAGTTATGTTTCACACACATAGGTAATACACTTTGCTTTGAATTATTTAGTTGGAATGCTGTTAACAGCATTCCAACTAACTGTTCTTCTACGGACAACATTTTTATTATTATTCCGCCGGATTATTTTGGCCCTCTTCTCCTCCCGCATTGAACATCGCAGAAACTCCGTTCGAACATCAAAACGTTCAGCTCGGTCGGGAATCGATTGCTATTACTTTTCTCATTCATAACTTTCATAATTCCAGAGATACATCCCATAATACATCAAATTTTTAACATTAAAGTCAATGGAGGAAATCGTAAGACTTCAACAAATCTTCATGCGACTTCAACTGCTAACTGTTCATTCATACTTTCACTCAGAAACCTCATTCCAACTTTAAGATGTTACACATCTTTCTGACATAATTCGTGTAAAACAACTTTTAAATCTGATTCTTACTTTTAGAGATATTAAACATTGTTCAGACCTTGTTTTAGAGGTTTTCTTCACATTTTAACATTAACTAGAGTGTGTGATGTCACAGCTAGAGTGGAGGACAGCTTGAAATTCGCATTCATATTTTTTTTATAAAACTGCCATAACTCCCAAACCCTACATTCCTGAGACATAATTTATCATGACAAACGTAGGAAAACATCTCGTAGCTTGAAAAATGACAAATAATTAAGCAAAAAATAATTAAACAAAATGTTTTTTGAGGGCATGAAGTGACAAAAACATTCAACATTCCCCCATTAATACCCATTGTAATTTCAGGCAGATATTTCCTCACGGCAGCAGCCGTGCACACCTTTAGTTAAACTGCCAAAAAGGCCACATTATTAACCCGAAACTACACAAAAATTACACTTCAGATACTCAACTTCCTTGACATGATTCACGTTTTGAAATTTCACAGATATCTGTTACGGTTCTTCAACAAAACGTTCACATGTAAGTGGTTTATCTCTCATTCAGAACAATGCAAATGCTCTACTC
>NW_011345702.1:0-2950 GCF_000735185.1 Notothenia coriiceps | reverse complement strand
TCTACTTCTTACATGTTGAACTCAAATACCTGTACTTTCTACTTCTTACATGTTGAACTCAAATACCTGTACTTTCTACTTCTTACATGTTGAACTCAAATACCTGTACTTTCTACTTCTCTCATTTTCCAAACAGGCTGGTTCCTTTAGTCTGAATGTGTGTTTGGTGGCGTGATCATTATTATTTAGAGTCATTGCGTGCCTATTGATTTGAACACGATCCGTGTATCCATCATTTCCTGGTCTTCTCTAAAGAAGAGGGACCAATGAAAACGTTGTCATGTTGCCGTTGGTCACCATGGAAACATTCATTAGCTAACAATGACATTATTGTTCTATTAATATAAAGGGAGGTCAGGTACTCTTTAAAACAGCTGCTAGTTATGGGTACTTTTTACTGAAGTACATTTCAAAGCCTCTTTACTTTGACTTGAGGAAAGAAGTTTAGTCAGCACTTCTAGTATTTTTAAACATGAGTATCTGTACTTCTACTTGAGTAAAGGATGTGTGTACTTCTACTTGAGTAAAGGATGTGTGTACTTCTACTTGAGTAAAGGATGTGTGTACTTCTACTTGAGTAAAGGATGTGTGTACTTTTTGTTTTCAGGTGGTGTTCAGGGCGAAGCGAGGGATCAGCTATATGGGCGACGTGGTGATCGATGATGTCACCTTCCTGCACTGCGTCCCCCCCCCCTCCTCAGGTGACCCCTGCACACCTGAGCAGTTCACCTGCAGGAACCAGAACTGCATCTCCCAGGATCAGCTGTGTGACTTCATCGATCACTGCGGGGACCAATCAGACGAGGAGCCCTACATCTGCCGTGAGGAACCCTCTTTTTCACATGAAAATAAAAGCCTTGAATGTTGAAACTTTGAATCGTGAACATCGTCCCGTTGTGTTTTCAGAAGGTTTCAGTTCTCGCTGCAGCTTTGAGTTCGATCTCTGTTCGTGGCGTCAGAGTCGAATGGATGATTTTGATTGGCTGATCAAAGCGGGCAGCACTCTTACAGGCGGCACGGGGCCAATCAGCGACCACACCCTCAGAGACCCCTCCGGACACTACCTGTACCTGGAGGGCTCTTTCCCTCAGGCAGCAGGACAGTCCACCCGAATCTCAGGACCCCTGCTGAGCCGCCGCAGCAAACACTGCCAGGTGAGGGGAGTAATAATAACAAAGCGGAATGTAAACGTATAATAAACGCATTATTTTCTTTGAAAGGTCTTCATATTTATTACGGTGGCATCGACCCGCTCCTCTAACTCTCAGCAGGGAAGATAAAGGGTTCTCAACTTAAACTATTCCTTTCACTATTCCTGTGTGTGTGTGTGTGTGTGTGTGTGTGTGTGTGTGTGTGTGTGTGTGTGTGTGTGTGTGTGTGTGTGTGTGTGTGTGTGTGTGTGTGTGTGTGTGTGTGTGTGTGTGTGTGTGTGTGTGTGTGTGTGTGTTGTCTGTCTGTCTGTCTGTCTGTCTGTCTGTCTGTCTGTCTGTCTGTCTGTCTGTCTGTCTGTCTGTCTGTCTGTCTGTCTGTCTGTCTGTCTGTCTGTCTCTGTCTCTCTCTCTCTCTGTGTGTGTGAGTGTGTCTGTGTCTGTGTGTCTATGTGTGTCTCTCTCTGTGTGTGTGTGTGTGGGAGTGTGTGTGTGAGTGCGTGCGCGTGTGTGTGTGAGTGCGTGCGCGTGTGTGTGTGTCTCTCTCTCTGTGTGTGTGTGTGTGTGTGTGTCTCTCTCTGTGTGTGAGTGCGTGCGCGTGTGAGTGCGTGCGCGTGTGTGTGCGTGCGTGCGTGCGTGTTGATTGACAGCTCAGTGTGCTCTGCGTCTCGTCTGTCTTATCCCTCTCTGGACCTGTCAACCAATCACACAGCTGGCGAAAAGGCACCAATTAAAGTGAAGGGAGGGAGGAAGAGGAGGAAGAGGAAGAGGAGGAGGAGGAGGGAGGGAGGAAGAGGAGGAGGAGGAATGGGCAAACGCTCTCCTGAGATGAAGAGCGTGCAGCAATTTGTTAAAAAAACAGCATCAGTGCCTCAGTGCAGCGTGAGGGAGAGACTATGTTTTGTTACTGCTTTAATAAAGACAAGGAGAAAGGGGAATCGATCTAGAGACATGATTAAACCTCACCCCTCTGTTACAATGGTTTCTTAGCCTCCTTCTGAGAAAGCCTAATTGGAAAGAACGCAGAGTTAACGAGCAACAGCAAACAGAAAAGTGTTCAAAGCAAACAGTCTGTACTCTGGGCTCTCGGCAGACGCCTCTCAGCTCCTGTCACATTTCTCTTCTCTCCACCTTAGCTGTATACATATTTTATATATTTTATTTTATATATTTTTATATTTTACTTTTCTGTTCGGGATTGTGGGAAACGGTATTTCGATCTCTGTCTGTTCACACAAACTGAAAGGTTGACAACAAAGTTGACTGTGACTTCTCTGCAGGTGCGTTTCTTTTCCCACATGTCAGGAGAAGGCATCGGGACCCTCAGTGTGTTCAGAGGAGGTGAAGAAAGAGGCTTTGATCTGCTGTTGAACCTGACGGGGGATCAGGGTCACGCCTGGCAGAGGGTGGAGGTCCAGCTGAGCCGCCAAGAGGAGGACTTCCAGGTGGTGTTTGAGGGCAAAGTGGGCAAAAACCCAAAGGGAGACATCTGCCTGGACGACATCAGCTTCTCCTCAGGGTGCCTGCTGGCTTCAGAAGAGGAAGACAGCACTCCCCTTCCTCCTGCAGGTAAACACTGGTTTTACATGATCAGGCATGAAATGTGTTGGAAAAGTCTCACTGGTCACGGCTTGAGCTTCAAATCTCAAAATTCTGACTTTTCTCAAAAAATTCTGACTTTTCTCAAAAAATTCTGACTTTTCTCAAAGAATTCTAATTTTTCTCAAAAGATTTTGACTTTTCTCAAAAAATTCTGACTTTTCTCAAAAAATTCTGACTTTTCTCAAAAAATCTGACTTTTC
>NW_011345701.1:0-54912 GCF_000735185.1 Notothenia coriiceps | reverse complement strand
CGGGTTATGGGGGGGAAAACTCTGACTGTTGTGTGTGCTTATGCACCCAACAGCAGTTCAGAGTATACGGCCTTCTTGGAGACCCTGGAAAGAGTCCTGTATGGGGCTCCTGAAGGGGACTCTTTAATCTTGCTGGGAGACTTCAACGCACATGTGGGCAATGATGGAGACACTTGGAGGGGAGTGATTGGGAGGAACGGCCCCCCTGATCTGAACCGGAGTGGTGGTTTGTTACTGGACTTCTGTGCTAGTCATGGATTGGCCATAACAAACACCATGTTCGAACATAAGGATGCTCATAAGTGTACGTGGTACCAGAGCACCCTAGGCAGAAGGTCCATGATCGATTTCGTTATCGTATCATCGGACCTGAGGCCGTATGTTTTGGACACTCGGGTAAAGAGAGGGGCGGAGTTGTCAACTGATCACCATCTGGTGGTGAGTTGGGTCGAGTGGCGGGGGAAGCCTCTGGATAGACCTGGTAAGCCCAAACGTGTAGTTCGGGTGAACTGGATCTGGAGGAGGCCCAAGTTCAGGAGGCCTTCAACTCACACCTCCGGCGGAGCTTTTCGGGCATTCCTGTGGAGGTTGGGGACATTGAACCAGAGTGGTCGGTGTTCAAAGCCTCTATTGCCGAAGCCGCGGCGGGGAGCTGTGGTCTCAAGGTCCTAGGTGCCTCAAGGGGCGGTAACCCTCGAACCTCCTGGTGGACACCGGTGGTCAGGGAAGCCGTCCGACTGAAGAAGGAGGCCTTCAGGGATTTGTTATCCCGGGGGACTCCCGAGGCAGTAGCAAGGTACCGACAGGCCCGAAGGGCAGCAGCCTCAGCCGTGGCCGAGGCAAAGCAGCGGGTGTGGGAGAAGTTCGGAGAAGACATGGAAAAGGACTTTCGGGCGGCACCAAAGTTGTTCTGGAAAACTGTCCGACACCTCAGGAGGGGGAAGCAGGGAACCATCCAAGCTGTGTACAGTAAGGATGGAACGTTGTTGACCTCAACTGATGGAGTGTTAGGGCGTTGGAAGGAGCACTTTGAGGAACTCCTGAACCCGACAACTCCGCCCTCTATGTTAGAGGCAGAGCTGGAGTATGACGGGGGATCAACACCAAACAACTTCACAGTGGCAAAGCCCCGGGGGTGGATGAGATCCGCCCAGAAACGCTGAAGGCTCTGGGTGTTGAGGGACTGTTGTTTTAGGATTGTGTTAGAGATAAAGGAGCCATTTGAATTGTAAACAACCCAACTATTTATGATATTAAAATCACTAAAAGGTACATATTTAGTTGACTGTAGTATCCAAAAGGTGTTCAATATAAGAGAGTCAACCTGATCTGAGAGGAATGTGTATTTTCAGAAACAATAGGTGAGGACTAATGCAAAAAACAACATTGTAATACAGTCAAAGGTGTGAACTCATAAAACTGCATTGAACAAATCACATTGAATGGATATGAGATGGATCAATTGATCCTGCGGTTTTCTGACATGAAATACATAATAATGTTGTTTATTAACAGTTTGTTGTATAGGTTTTGGCATTATTATATGCATTTTTATGTTAATGTTTTGACGGTAACTATACTTTTACTATATGCTTACGGGAAAAATGATAAGAGACCGAAAAGATAAGACAGAGGGTTATGACAGGCAGCCAGGTTTGTCATCTGGATATAATCATCTGTTGAGCTGGAGCATCTAAGTCAGTGCAGCGTTCATTCAGTCCTCATCTGCACACTCCAGCATGGCCGCCAGCTGTGTTCCATACGTGAAGTAGATCCATATGACTATGGGTAGCAGCCTCGAACTAAAACAAATATGTCTGCGTGCTTATTTTTAAAAATGTGTTTCCAGACGCTGCTATTCCTTGCTGCTACTCCCTTGAATGGGGATGAGAGGGTATGAAACGCAACAAATCCCCTGGCACTCAGAAACAGGTGCAGAGCGAGTGTTACTGTGAGTTTATGGTTGAACTTTGGACTGTCCAAGGAAGAAGTTTTCAAGTTAAATGAGATCATTCTGCTCTATAAAAGCAAAAAAAAGAAGATTTATAAAGATTGATGTGCTGTTGTAAAGCACAAAGCTCTATAAACAAGTTGATCATAAACACACCTGCTCTCACCCTAACCCCCCATTCTCACACACACACACACACACAGACTCAGCCCCCCTTGAAGCAGTGAGATCCTAAAGTGAGGCACTGTAAAGCTTGAGTGTCGAGCCTTCCCCCTGGGCGGCCGGGCCTTTAAATCCAACCTAGTGCTCTCTTCCTCCTCCGAGGAAATGTGCTCAAAAAGGCCAGCCTACATATTGAGAGGTGTGAAACATCAAAGATATCCTCATCTTTTCTAAACGGGAGCATATGTGCAGCCCCAAGACACTCTGGGGGCCCCAGGCAGAAGGGACATGACACCTAACACATCAAGCACAACCGACAGCAAAAAACAGGAAAGACATCAACATGTGCAACATCTTTAGTACAATAATAAAAAATAACAAAGACACAAATGAACTTCAAAACACAACTCTTTCTTTTCCGTTTCCGAGTAATGGCTCAGACAGGCCCACTTTTCCCCACACTTGCTTTTACTGTAAGGTTTTTGGTATACAGCAGCAAAAGCTGGATATAGAGCTTGGCAACCATTGATAAAGCCCACAGGCCAACAAAACAGCAATTTGTGGAATCAAATTATTTTAGGAATCTTCACACATAATAGTATGTACTTGAAAAAGGAGTGGTGCTACAACTTGCACTCTAACTTTTCACTTCCCCATGGGCATATCAACGAATAGGGCTATGACAGGTGAGCTTATTCAGATAAATGAGAATGTATTCTTCATCCAACACACACTGATTTAAACAAGTACAAACAGTTAACCCTTTTTAATAAATGTCACTTTAAACAATGGTAACGATGCTCATCTTTGGTGTTATGGTTACATTTACTACGTGTTTTCCTTTGTTGTGTAAGCTGATATCATGTCATTTTGATCCGTCATAATGTTGAGATTATGAAGCAATAAAAGAGACAAACTTTCCAATGATGGGAAAGGTCTGCCAAAGTCATTGCTGGTGGATTTCAAAAGACACATTGTTCCTCAAGTGAAAGCGCATTCACTCTGTAAATATCATTAGTTAACTTCTCTGTCACCTTCTGTTTAAAATATCTTCACTCAAGTCTTTAACTTGACAGACATTTATATTTCCCTCCTACAGTATATTGTTATTAACTTAACATAAGGAAACAAATTCATCCAACAGCTTGATGACTCACAAACACTGCCACTGTGCTACATCAGGACTGTCTGGGTGTGGTTTGATTAGTTTTGATGGACACTAACAACTCACCTACTGTCATCAGATTCAATACTAGTTTTACTTAATCGCAATTCTACCTGGAAGTATGTGCCTCCTTACCCAACTGCGCCCCACCCACCTCAAACCTCTGACAAAATAAAAATAAAAGAGTACAACAATCTTTGAAGTGTAATAACCATAGCAGGAGATGTGTTTATAAAAGATCCCATCGCTCATAGTTAGGAGGTAACGCATTGGAGAGAGCTCTATTGTTCAACAAAGTTTGTTGAAGGTTATTTTTTGTTAATCTTTAGAGTGGCTAATACACTTTTTGAAAACAATGTAATAATACATTTGACACAGCAACAGTTTAATGTTGAGTTCACCGAGTGTGAACAACAGCTCAATTGGGAACACTCCTCACATTCCGCACCTGATTGAACCAGTGTTTGCATGTTACTCCATTCCTTGAGGTGAGATTCTCGAACAATTAACAACTCTAGTGTTTCGAAAGACTTTGCGTGTGATTTACTTCTCTGATGAATAGTTAGAAATATTCTTACCCTGGGGTGGTAATACATGTATCATGAACTTTGTGAAACAGACCTCTTCCAGGCAGGATATTTGTGCTTGAGCAAGCACAATTTGCAATGTACTGTAGATACTATATTGCATTTACTTTCAAATGAAAGGTCGTTTTCAAGTCATGCATGCGATTCAGACTCCAGAAAAGCTTTATAGAGGGTCATGTTCTTTCGTTTATTCTTTACAAAGTTGGCAGGAATGAGTCCTAAAACGCGGAAATGAATTTGCGTTTTACCACTTCTAGTTTTCTTGTCACAAAGTCAACTTTTTTAGTTGGGTGTCTGGCATAAGGCTGTGTTAACACGAGCATAAGAGATGTTCACTTTGTGTTCTACAAAACAGTAAATACTCAACTTGTGAATATCCAAAGTCCAATGTAGTTTGTAGTCTAGTTTGCGGTTTGCATTTAAGCTTCAAAAATCATAAAAGTATGAATCCACTATTCCTACATTCAATGGAAAAATCCCATTTGCGTTTTGCTTTTGACTTCCTGGTCAGCATTGCAAAACTTGATGGCATAGATTTTTGTCAGTGTATTCAGTGATGTGCTCAGCTGGGAACACCACTCCAAAATAAACAACCTACCAAACAACAATTAAAGTGATCGCATGTGACGGATGTGTGTCTGTTGGCTGTCTGCAGCAGTTACAGATGTTATTTTTTTGTTTATACGTGTGTTTTTTCAAGTCGAAACACAAACCTATCTAGAGTCAGACATCTTAACCAGCCTCTGCGCCAGAGCTCATCACTTGACAGGACATGTGATTTTCGTGAGGGGGCACAGAAGATGACAACGCTGGGTGCCTCCACTTCAAAAATGTGACATAATTTCCCCTGCTACAAAATCAACACTGTGGGTACATTCACGTAAGAAAAAGGCCTTTTTATATAAGGACAACAACATTCACACCAAACATATGTTATTAATACTGCTATTGCTATTACAATGTGTTTATTGTTGTATTTTTTATAACACTTATTTGAAACATTATCATTGTGTTTCAGTTGCCACTCTGAAAAAATAATACACACAAAGGAAAAATGTTGCCAGCACTGGCGCCCCAGGGTCCAAAGGAGGAAGGCTCACAGACTAATTAAAATGTGTTGAAAAGAGACAAAGAGCTTGTTTTACAGGTTAACAGGAGATCAAATTAGTGAGCACAGCCCAGTGTGGCCCGTAGCAAATGCCTGGCTTAATCCTAACCAAGTACCAACTGTACCTTCACTTCCAATGGCTACTTTAAAACAGTGAGCGATTGTAGAATAATTATCTTCTTTAAATTCAAGGTAAGGCAAGTCAATAAATACTTCTGCATGTAATAAATTACAGGATTTACTCAAAGTAGAAGTGTTAAGAATTGTGGCCTGGGCCTTTAAATTATGAGCATATGCCAGCAGGCACGTAGCTAGCAACACAGTAAACACAGTTACAAAAAAAACAGAAATGTACTTAAGTTTGATTTATGTTGACTTGTGTGTGTTTAACTTGTATTCAGACTGAAACAGAACTGTTGTAAACAAATTGTATGACATAACATAACTGGTTGCTATGGTTCCCACTGGCAGGCTTTCTTTGCTGATGTTATTTTACTGCCACAACAATGGCTAAAAGGGTAAACAGCTGGGACAAATTGTGTTGTTTTGTGCCAAGGTGGACATTGCTCTACGTGGACACAGCAAAAACAGATGCTCTCAATAAAGGGAATTTCATAGCACTGTTCAGGTTCATGTGCATGTTCCAAAATAGTATGCTGAGCAGAAACTGACCTTGACGAGCCCAGATGTTCAAAATGAGCCGCTGGAGTCTGCAGCCTTCTTGCTGTTGAGCAAGATCAAAGCAGAAGTCCGTGAAACACCAGGCACCTATTATGCCCTTATGGCAGAAAATAAAAGGATGATTGAAAGAGTCTCGTAGCTGTTTGTGTGAGATATGTTAAGGCAGGTAGAATAAAAGAAAATGTTCAACAACTTTAGGGACCAAGTCATAAGTAACGATTACACATTGACCCATCTCTGTGAATCGGACTCGACAATGATAACGATTATGTCAGGAAACAAAGGACACAAACTAACTTTTCCTCAAGCCTTGTAGGTTCCCTGTAATTATCAAATACAGATATACTTCTCTGCGCAGCATCAAAGTCGTCTAAACAACATACAGTTTCTTGATAGGCTGCAGCAGACTTTCAATGCTGAGGTGCTAAAAGCCTGGCTTGGAAATTAGAAAGATCCATAGATTCTGGAGCTCCAAATCTGGAGCTGGGAGCTACACACTGACGCCACTCACCATGCTATACAACACTCTTGCTCCATGGATTGTCAGACTCTGAGTGCATCGTCCTAATTGAAAAAATACATCAAGACTTTTTGGAATTGCATCCCTCAAGGACTATGAACGATGCTTTCCAAGAGTTGTGCATGATGAGGAAAGACCTTATGCAAGCTATATCATGTTTGAGTGCCGCTAATAAAGTTGTGGGTATACAGTATGTGATATCTTATCAATTCCCATCCCTGGTTTAGAGTGGGATTTTGAACATGATGAACATCAAGTGTGAAAAATGAGGATGATTTAAGACACATCTGGAACAATCTTCTTGACTGACAGTGGACGTAGCTGAACAGGAGGCAAAGTATGGAATAATAAGCAACTTCTCTCCCACAGTCCTAGACATTTGCACAGGAGCAGTCCGTCATACACAACCGCTGCATGATCACTATCACAGTTGACGAAAACTGAGATGGAAAGGAGCCAATGGGCCATAATATTAATCCCAATGGCAATAAAAGTTTGGGCATTTTACCCAAAACCCTACAAACTTATTCCAATTATCATCACCCTTTGTTGACTTCTTGTATTGTTGAGAGACTGTCAAGGACCTCTTGTGGTGCTTCCGAAGTTTTGTAAAAACTTTTAATCTAAGTATTAAATGTCCTCATTACTTACATTATGTTCTATACGTTTTATGATTGTATTTGCCTGTTTAATACAGAAAATAGTTGTACGAAAATGTCATTCCTTGATCTTGTTTACTTGGTATTACCTAAAGTAGCTAACATAATGTCTCGAGCGTGCCTACATTGACTGACAATATGTTGCAAAGAATCTGAATTTCATGTTTTTCTTAGTGTGGTTGATTTAATATAATTCTTGTAACGTCTGCCTTCAAATTTGCTGTTATTCATGAGCTGGCCATGGTACTGAAGAAACTATGGTGGAAATAAATGCACCAAGGACAAAAAGTCAGGCAACTGAGCGTATATGTCAAACAAGCTTCTTTAATTAGTAGAAAATAGTGTGTACAGTATATGACAGATAATTGGATCTGCTCCAAATTGTAATGGGTACCACCATGTTTTCACCACGTTTCATGAAAATTAAACAGTAGTTTTTTCCATAGAATAGAATATATCTTTAATGTCATCATACAAAGTGCAACGAAATTCCTTTGGCAACTCTCACTGCAGTAAAAAATAAACACAATAAATAAATAAGAGTGGTAAAAGCAGAGGTAGTAGCAATTACAGTGCAACGAGATAACATGCAATGTCAATGTGCATATTTAGACATACAGTCTAAATGTGTGTGTGTGTGTGTGTGTGTGTGTGTGTGTAAGGTTTCAACAGATGAGGATTCACACAGAGGACCCTTGGTTAACCTTTTACCTTTAACTGCTCAGGTGTATGGAGTTCACATCTGGGGTATTCATATCCTCCAAACCTTGGACGGCTGGTGTTATGTGTTTTGTCAGGATAAGAGGAGTGGCATGAACACAGGAAAGCATTCAATATTAAGAGATTAGCGTGCCTCTATACAATTAGTTGATCCTCTTAACACACACGTTTTTTGTTTGTTCTATTTGGTCTACTGTGTTATTATATTTATTTGACATACCTATTAATCCCTGAAAACTCACTTTTGTTCAGATAGTGACTGTATAGTTTGCCAATAGTACCTCATTCATTCTTTTGTTACTAGAATGGTAATTTGTCTTTTTCAATTAGAAGTACACAAAGCTGGACTGATAACCTTTGGATTCTCACCTAATTTCACTTTAAAAGATATAGGCCATTTAAAAGCATTGTTTTATGTATGTTTTCTTATCAACATGATATTGTATTTGGAAATGCTTGTGTCTGGAAGAGTGGTTTCTTTCCTCTGCAGGTTCAATTGTCAGTTAGCATCCAGAGTTCAGTGCATGGCACAAAAAGTCTAGTTATTTAACGATTCAGAATACAAACAACAAACGTTAAGCCATGGGAGAGGCCCTGAACCTGCCGTCGCATGGTCAGAATGTCTGTACAGAAATATTTCCCAGGGTAAACTGTGGGAATGAGGCCCTTCTCTCTGCGCGATATTATTGGTGTTCACTGCAGAAGGTTCATACGGAGGCTCCAGGGTAGGCTTATTTAGGGTAGCGCACATTCCAGGATGATAGGTGGAATTAGGGCCTCAAATAGTCCAGTTTGTCTCACATTCTGTCTTATGAGGAGAAAGGTGTTCATATGCAAGAAATGCATTTATATTAATCTTAAATATATAGTCTAACTTGCAACAAAATCATTGATGTATAATTTATAAAGAACAACATACACAAAAGGTTAGTTACATTTCAAATACAGAAAAAATCCTCGTGGTAAATAATCTTATGATCTAAAGAAAACAAAGTGTCTTTCTTGAAATTACTGGATAATTGTCCCCTCATTGTTTTTTTTAGTTTTACCCGTTTTCACAAGAAAACTATTTTTAGTTTTCTCCAGATAACCGTAAAATTATGCTTTTGAGGTAATATTATGATTACAACATATTTAACGAATGACCTTGTGATAAGGCCAACATCAACACCATGGGAGCAATCTATAAATAAAGTAAAGTTTCTAAAAGTACTTGATGTATACTTTGTGCAGTTGTGCACTTTTTGTAATCCTCGCGTGTAGAAAGGTTAAATAAAATGAATAAAAACCTCTGCAGGCTAGAAGAATGTGCAAGTGCTCAATATTGTTTTACCATTCAAAGTAAAACATGTATCAGATACTGTTCAATGGACAGGCCTATTTAAAAACCAGATAAACCCACAGGGAGCACAGAGAACTGTTTTATGACTGTATGTGGTGGAAGTTCACAAGTCAGCAGGAGGCCTGGAGTAAATCAGATACAAAACACATGACGTGGAGTACTGCAGTTGACCTTGGAAGCAACATAAGACATTGAAACCCCAGGTTTCTCAGCTGTGCACCTCCCCACCTGCAGCCTCCCAAGACTGAAGAAGCTTAAATATTTCCCTTGAAAGTATTTACTCCACTGGGTCTTAGTCTTTATTTTTGCTACATGAAATCTGACTGACTCTACACCAGATGGCTGTAAATTGTAGGCAAATGTTTGTTACACTTTAATGTTATCTTAATCTATGAGCATTGTACAAAAGTGACAGATAAGTAAGATTTATATTAATTGAAAACAGAAAAGTAACCCCATTAGTGATTAGTTGCTTTAACTATTTTTGATGGGAGCCTCATTGCCATTTGTTCCAAGATAACTTGTTGATAATCCCCAGCAAAGGTGTTTAGTGAGAAGTACAACAAACAGTAGTCAGTGCTAATGTTATACGTTTTTTTTTTTTTTGTATTTGTCATTCATCTGCAATCAGGACACAGGTCTGCCATTAAGAATCAAACACTTTGCACTAACAGCCATTCCCCTCCGGATCGTTGTGCCATACTTTCAGTCAGTTCCTAAACTAGTTTGTCAGTTGAGTATTTGTTCAGTGTGTCTGTTTCCCTAATAACTTACACCTGCTCTCTTTACTTCAGAAAAACCTGCCAGACTTACCTGTTTGCCAAGCCCGCCAGCCAACTTTCATTTCTAGCTTTCTTCTCCGCGCAGGATTCCCTTTCCCTCAACAACAACACACACCAACAAGCCACATCACACCTCTTCTGTTAATAAGTATTGTTTAGTAGTTGCTTATCCAGATTCTGTGGTTGGGCTCTGAATCCAACTGTGCTCCAAACCAGAGCAGGAAATTAAAGATAATTATATTTAAGTGCCGCAGGGATAATCCGTCCGTCTACCACGCCCTCTGTAAACAGCTTCTTCTTCTTGAACAAGAAGGGAAAAAAATGTAGCAAGTGTATCAACTCCTGAGAGCTTAACAACATTAAGATTGAAAAAAAGACATCCTCAGCCTCTTATGAACTCTGCTTTTGCCTCTCTCCAGGTAGCCATGGAATTCACTAGGAGGGACATCTGCAATGCTAATCCCTTGGAGATAATCCCTAATGGACACAAATATACCCCTGGGACCCTTCTAGTACCTTGTGTTGCTGTTTGATCTCAACAACACCCATGAAGCAGGTAAACTAAACCTTTAACGATATGTTAAATAGTTCAGATTTTTTACATATAGTATATGATATTCTGATCCTTTTCATAGACCTCTTTAAGAGTTTTGTGCGTATTCATCAAGTCCTCCAAAAGGTCCTGGAGGAGCCAACATCCGCCTCTTCTCTGGGCTCTGAACTACCTCAACTGTCTTGTGTTGATCAACCCATCCACCTGGGCCTGGCAACTCCATACCTGGAATTTGCCCGTATAACTTCACCCACATCTGCTATACTCGTTTATCTTTTCATTGCTTTTATGTTTATCAACCTCCTCCCTTCCAATCCCAGGAACAGGACATCCCCGTTCCATCTGTCCAAGCCCACATCCAGCAGTGCCAGGTCTTGTGGAACCGTTCTGCCCTGTTGAGAGCCTCTGACCAGTATTCACTCACAACTTCTCCCCTTGAGACAAGGTATGGCTTTCTACTCCGGATCTGCCTTCAGAAACACATTCTCAGAAACTATCCAACAGATTCAATGGACCCTCTGTAGGAATGAGTGTCATAAGTCTTTCAACTGAAACTCGTACTATGGGGGGTGGGTCCACATCTTGAATATCATCATTCATTGTGCACGTGCATAAGAGCGTTAGTTCCCATCAGCAAAAACACGTCGGTTTGCTATCCTGGCTCCAAAATGGTGGAATGAGCTCCCCATTGACATCAGGACAGCAGATAGCCTACATATCTTCCGGCGCAGACTGAAAACTCATCTCTTTCGACTCCACTTCGAGCGATAGAATTACTAACAAAGAATTGGTAACAAAGCAGTTATATACTAATAAAGGACTGGCTTATCTAAAGCCAGTTGAGTAGCACTTGAAATATTTTGTCTCTATGAAACCTGATGTACTTATATGATTCTGTTTTCTTCAAGTTTGTATCTTCCTGGTCAAATGCACGTATTGTAAGTTGCTTTGGATAAAAGCATCAGCTAAATGCAATGTAATGTAATATAAACCCCTGTCAAAATTGCCAAAATTAACCTTTTTTTCCGTTTCGTTAAGCATTGAGACAAACATTATCATGGTCAAGCTCATTGCAAATTCCTGTGAATACCGTATAATAAAAGTCAACTCGTGTTTAGCCAGTAAAAATATTTTAATGTGAAGCTGCAGCAGTAGGAAATGTTTCGCTTTGCATTAGCAGTTACTTTATACAGCATTTTATCCAGGAATGTTGCTTCAGTTTATATCATTGCAAATATATAAAAAAAATGTAATAATTTCATCATTGCGTTATC
Organism: Notothenia coriiceps; assembly: GCF_000735185.1. Classification (NCBI taxonomy): domain Eukaryota; kingdom Metazoa; phylum Chordata; class Actinopteri; order Perciformes; family Nototheniidae; genus Notothenia; species Notothenia coriiceps. The sequence goes on along the minus strand of NW_011345701.1, from coordinate 43,408 downwards.
TCAATCGTTGATAGATTATTTACCACAAATATTTATTTATATAAAAATCTATTTCATAACCACTTCAATTCATTATTAAATGCACCACCTGTGATCAAAATCAAACGCACCAGCCTGGCTAACATTCTAAATACTAAAATGGTGGATCCTCCAGCCGTGACCTGTGCGTTCAATGAGGAACTTTTATCTTTAGTGAGGTATGTGAAGACTTTCTGATCTTTGTTTAAAATTATCCCTGAAATGCCTCATTCTTCTTTGATTGTTTGATGGTTTTGAAAAGTGTGCAGTGTTGTCTTTGCTTTAATATGTGTGTCTGTGAACTGCAGCTACTGTATATTGTTTATATATAATCATGTTATCTGCTGGTAATGTTTGGTGATGGTAATTTTATAATTGTTATATTCGCTTATTGCAAACACTCTAGTGTTATGTTATGTGCACAGGCTGGGAAGGGCTGTGAAATTGAAATGGAATTAAGTGTTAGCAGTCATTTTGCTCATGTTTCACTATTGTATAAATTGACATTTGTTGCCATTTATTTTTTAGCCAAATAATTACCTTTGAATTATACAGTAGTATATATTATTATAATCCCCATTTTGCATGAAAAACATAGGAAGAGCTTATAAAAGAGGTTCTGTTATAAATTAATCTACCCAACAGTATATACAAGTACATCTGAAACAAGTCGATTATTCATGAAAATAATCTGCAGATTAATCCATAATGTAAATAATCATTAGTTGCAGTCCTATAAATAGTTCAAAAGAATGTGATCTACCTCAACCAACTAAAACAGTAAAATACTGCTTTTAAATCAATGCATGAATAATAGTTATCTAATAATAAGATATAGTATAACAGTCGAGGATGGGGGCCTTGAATAATTATACTTTTAATAATTTCAGAACCTTTTCCTTAATATGCTTAATATACTGTTCATTGTGATGTTGGAACGGGTCAAAAAGTGCAAAGAATTATTGCATTTTATAGCTTAATATGCACAGACAATTCAGATATATCAGGTCTTGATTACACAGGCATTCCTTATTATTACAACCAATTCATTGCTGGTTTAGTCTGTAGACAGTTTGAGAAGAACAGAGTAATGTCTATTACTCTTTAACATACAAGTAATCACCACTTCATGCAACAGCTAAAGGATATGTCTCCCTTTGTTGTGATTTGTTACATCGGAACAAAAGGTTTTTGGACTCCTTTGGGCTGGATTCAATAATGAACGGTTGAATATACTGTAAAGGACACTACAGCTTAAGCTAAAACAGTTTCTACACAGTACACCAGTGGTAGTAAGGTAAAGCACAGTGAATATGTCTGACAGTTCAGTTGTGAAGAGCACAAATCATATATTATTGTTGAAAGATGTGTTGAGAGCAAAGTATGCAAACTGTCAGGGTGTGAATGCTTTCCAGACTGGCTGCAGATAGTTCCATAAATCAAGCTCAGTAATATGCCCCGTAGCTGTGGCTGGTCAAAAGCGCTCCTCTTATTTCCGTTGCTGTGTTTCAATATTTCAAAGGATAAGAAATCACAACATCATGTATTGCCCCTACTTGTCCAACGACGTTCCATGTGGCACTATTGTCTACCAACATTGTTGTCGAGATGTCTTTGTTGTCCCCTTATAGGTTGATACAAGCTTATCTCATTCTGTTGAAAGACAAAGAGTCAAGTGTTGTCCTCAACACTAACAGGTATGGAAACAAAGGTTTTGTCTTATCAAGCTTGACAGAAGCAAGGTCATTGGCTATTATATCAGAGTGAAAGCAATTCTCCTTCTGCTCTCAGTAGGTAACAAAGAGGGGATCGCCTCAAGGGACCAGTATTGAATATGCTGAAGAGAACTTGAAACCACTTTAACCTGATGGAACTTGCTCCAAGAGTTGTGATTCTTAGGAATGAATGTCTGCATTGTTAAACTCTAAAGTGTTTTCCTTAAGTGTTAACCTGTGGAGGCAAGAGTGGCAAATGGAGAGTGAAGGGTGTGAAGATAAGGGAAGGGTCCATTCCTCCAAGAAGAAGAATGACGATGGAGAGGCCTCATGCTGTTATCCGGCACCAGGGACTCTGTGGAGACTCTTGACGGGCACTGTCTGCATGCGGCTTTGAAGGGAACATTTCACATTGTTTATTAGCAGAAGCCCTTATTCTGGGTAATTCATTTATGTCTTTATTTATAATTAGCTTGATGTAATAAAATACCTACGGAGCCCCCTAGGGGACTTGGAGAAGAAAAAATTAATTATTTGAAAAAATAAATAAATAAGATGTTTTGCGAGATCTCGCAAAACTTTTGCGAGATCTCGCAAAGGTTTTGCGATTGTCACCATAGATATATATAAACACTAGATGACTCACCCGCGCTGCTGGCCAATGGAGGCCGACGTTGCCACATGGCGGCCATCTTGCCACAGGCAGCTCGCTCATTCATAACATTATGTCTATGGTGCACTATTGAAATAACCGTAGATTGCTCAATTTTCAACCAATTTTCAACCAATTTTCAAACGGTTTGGTTTGTTATAAACATCAAATATGTAGTTATGATACTGCATACTTATAATTATAATCATGAACCTTTTTTTCAACATGTCTTGTCTCCTGTATCATAGTCATGCTAATAACGTTTATAATAAACCAAACCGTTTGTAAATCAGTCAAGATTTCAGCGAGTTAAGAGTATTTTTGTGAAGATCACTCACCTTACAACAGCTGTAGCAGTAGTTGTTGACTGTGGCAAGATGGTCGCCGGTGAGCTACGCTGGCGACTCCCCCTTCAGCCATCTAGTGTTTATATATATATATCTATGATTGTCACTACTCGATCTGCAGCTCTACCCGATCTGCAGTGTGCATGTGCGAGATGGTCCGCCATATTGGAGAACTCCGGACGGCAACCCAAGAAGGACACTTGACACAGTGGCTTTTGGCAAAGCTGTACAATAAAACTCGAGAGATGAGTTATTGTTATTACAACGTGACTTCACTATTATTTAATAACTCTTTTTATTGGGTTCTTTTATTTGGGGTTAAGTACATTGTCAGTATAAGTGAGAAATGAATTTAACTTCTGTTAAACAGCCATATGCCATAGATTTTTGCAAACATTCACAGTAAATATTTATTCAGTATGATAGCTGTCGAACAGAAGTTATATTAATTTCTCACTTATTCTGACAATGTACTTTTTTTTATTTTTCAGCTTTGCCAAAAGCCACTGTGTCAAGTGTCCTTCTTGGGTTGCCGTCCGGAGTTCTCCAATATGGCGGACCATCTCGCACATGCGCACTGCAGATCGGGCAGAGCTGCAGATCGGGTAGTGACAGCGATATCTCGCAAAAGTATTGCGAGATCTCGCAAAGGTTTTGCGAGATCTCGCAAAGGTTTTGCGATACCTCGCAAAACTTTTTTGTTTTGTTTTTTTGTTCAAATACATTTTTTTTCTTCTCCATGTCCCCTAGGGGGCTCCGTAGATACCTAATGAGATAGCCTACTAACCTTGGAAGGCAGAAATCTTGGCACTCAGGGTCTGCATCAAGCACAGCACAAATGCAGCGCTGAGTCTTTGCCCCCTCACGCTCAGTTGCTTGTCCAGTGACAGCCCGTCTGACTCGCTGAGATCCTCTGTAGCTCGACATTCCATAGGGCACAGTGCGTCTGACGAGGTAAAGAAGACAGAGGTATTTAAGTAACACGAAAAAAAACAGATGTTGAATATTGGTAGCTATTGTTTCCGCTGTATGTATTCCCTGTTTCTGTTTCCCTCTAGTTCCTCTACACAGGTGTGCTGTGTTGCTGCAACAAGGTTAAGACAAGGTGCACCTGGAGAAGGAAGAGGTTAAAAGCTCCAGTTCAGCAGCAGAAGAGTCTGTGTTCTATTTGGGTCAGTGCTGGAATTGTGTTAGTTCATTTTGAGTTAATGTGTGGTTGTTGCTGTTTGTTTAGTCGGGCATTTGATTAGTTTACCAGCTTGCAATTTCAGTTTTGAGCACCCTGACTAGTGAGTCACCGGGCAGGTTTGAACATCTTGCCACTTTTTTTTGCCTCTCTTATTTTTGGTGGTAATCCTGAGTGGGGGTACGCTTCAGTGTATCGCTGTAGGCAATATCTATGGTCTTCGGTGAGTTCAGCGTTTAAAGTCGCTTCAAGCTCGACAAGCCACTAGCTAAGTTAAGCAAGCCATCTCCATCAGCAGCTCATGGTTGGGGTGCCTCTCACTACTGTTTTTTTTCCAGTTTTTGCACAGCAACTCATGCCTCTACTTTTTGTTTGGCCATTCTGTGAAGCTGTAATAAATGAGGGACTTCTCAAATGTGGACCCAACTTTAGTAGCCATCAAACAGGCATGTATACTCTTTTTTTTCCAACTATAGAGTGAGAGTTCTGACTGCCGGGGAAGTTAAGATTTCAATTAAAAGCATGCAGATGATAGTACCCTCAGTAAAACATATCCTATGTTGTACATACTGAGGGCCCAGCATTTAAAACCTCTAGAACTGATAGACTATTGATGAAACACTTTGCCTGTGAACATGTGTTTTTTGTTAAGTGACCATTGGGTAGTGGTGATGTAAAAGATGGCCAGAGAGTCGGCTAAAGTGCTTGAAAAACTTGAAAGATATCTTCTATAGATCAAATCAAATGTCAAAATGTCTGTTCCTGCCCCCCAAATCTAGGATGCCACTGTGAATGATTGGTGTCAAGTTGGCATCATTTCGTTCTTTTTTCCACTCATCTATTTTTTAACAATCTGTAATAGATTGAGTAACAAAAAATATGCTTTACGATCTATAAGGTTTTAAGGGATAAAGAGGAAGAAGAATGTGTTGTATAATAAACCAATCAAAGCATCAGAATAGCAGGGGTAGATAAATGTATTTTCCTTGTACATTTGCCAGATTTTCCGACTGCGGCCTCTATATGATTGAATACCTGCTGCTACCGCTGTGTGAGCCCAATCACGCAGCCTGTCTATTTATGACTGTATACCTGACTGACCTCAGGGTAAAAGCCTTTACAGCTAGAAACGGCACTAGTGTTTCAATATTGTGTCTCAACGTGTCACAATAGGGTCTGGAAATACTGATATCAGCTTTGGCTATTATCTGAAGTGGAAGAAGGACTTCTTAATGGAAACCTGCCTTTAAAACAATATGGAAAGCAGAGTAAAAGCATGTTAATTATAATTGCATTGTGGAGAAGAGTTCACAAGACAAGAAGGAGCCATACAGTATACATACACACACACTGACGCTTGCAAGCTATAAGCTTGTGAGCCAATAATAAATAGCTCCTCCGGAGAATTAGAGCTTTACGGGAGGTAGGTAATACCCTTCCTTTTTCTACTTTTAATGCAGTGACTTTATGAAACATTAGCTCAAAGGAACGTTTTTTAGGAGGTTAATCTTCTATCACGGAGGCAGAGCACCCCACAATGTGAGCACACATGTGAAAACAGACTTACCGCTTTATACAATAATATCAGTCTTAAAACTATTTCAATTTGTTTTAACTTGCTAAGAAGCGATTTTGATGTGTTGCCGACAGCAAAGTTGGCACACGACGAAAGAGAATGAAAGAATTCTTTCCTACTGTCTTGCCAGAGATTGTAATATGTGGTAAGAAGGTGGCAAAACAAAGTCCTCTAAAGAAAAAGGTGTTGGAAATTAAATTGTAAGGTTTTGCTACTAATCTGCGGTAGGCAGGCCACATGTTGAAAACACCCTGTAAGCACATGTGTGGTAAGAAAGTCTTCTGGCTGTTACTATGCCAACTGGTAATGTAATATTTCATGGTTCCGCTTCACCCGCAGAGTCAACATAACTCACGGTGGGCAGTTGGCATGCCTCTGGCCTGGACAGACTCTTGGTGAGCAGAACCAATTAACATTGTAGTTATTGCCTGTACAGCACTTTGGTCAACTGAAGGTTGTTTTAAATGTGCTATATAAATAAATAAAGATTGAGATTGTGTTGGTTCTCCCAGGTTCAATCCACCGAATTGTGTTCCTTCCTCAGTGTTTGTCCATACTGTATACACGAAAGAATACGGTGTCTGTGCCACAGGCCAAATATGCCTCTCTCTAATAAAAAGTTAATTGATCTACAATTTAAATGGGTTTTCTTCTTTAATGATTTCATTTGGTTTTGTTTAAAAGCTTACTCAAGGCACAAACAACTACCGTGGCAGAAAACTACTACTAAACAAATGCAGCTCTATTGAGTGATTACTTCAACAGCTCTATTCAGTTTGCACAACAGATTTCTCTGATCTCTGTCCACTCAGCCTCACAACCTCCACACGGCAGATTGACAGTATTTCAACTGCTCAGCTCATGGCAGGGGAGTTAAACAGTAGCTACATCTGTTACCACCTCTGCACAGATATCCTGATGAATTTGTCATCAGATGAATACAACTTCACCAGTGATTTTTCATAATGTTTGCCTCAAACTTGAGATCACTTAAACTCATATAGAAATCGACTGTTATTTCTGAATGCATGGATTCCGGATCTCCTGTATCATGGATTTTTGTTTTATTTTGCCTTGTCTAGTTTTGCAGGGACGCAATACGTTGATATTTTAGTCAACTTCATATCTTAATTCTTATTATTGTCATTAGTAGAATACATTTGTTTTAATTGAGCCTGAAACACAGCAGCATTCACATGAACAATCCATTATTAAATTAGCCATGGGTTATTGCTCATCTGTTAGTCTACTGAAAGGAGCAAAAGGTGAACAGGAGTAACTGGAGACAAGAACAGTAACAATAATAACCTCCACCTCACTGACTTTAAACTTTGACCTTGGGCCAATTTGTTTCTGCTGGGCTTGCCATCACTTGAACCACTGCGCCTGAAGCCCAAGGGAAGCGTTTACCGGGCGTGACTTGCTACAAGCAGACTTCACAAAACCGCCACATGTCAATCCGTTTTATATAACCAATTACCGATCTTAACCCCCCCTCCCCCCAAATGTATTGTGCAAGCCCGGAGATACTTGCACAATAGCGCGTCTGGGTGGATCATGCGGAATGAAAGGTCTTTTTCAGCACTTCACAAAGCATGTCTTACTGGGGAGTGTTTATCCAGATTATATCCAAGTGGCAGTAGTAGACGCACTCTTTATCCTTGTAAGAATAGCAGGTACAGCGCTTAGGTCTCGACTTTGCCTCCGCTGCTTCAGACAGCGGTGAACCTGAAGACCTCCCGGAGCCAAACGCACTGCTGGAGGCTGGCAGAGACCCGGGGATGACCTCGGATGTGAGGGAGGCGTGGGATGACAACACAGCTTGTATAGAGCAAGAAACGAGAAAAAAAGTTAGAAATAAGCTATATAGAGGTAATAATTAAGAATTTTTTTAGGAATGAATGATTGAAATACAATCAAAGTGTTTTGAGCTTAACGACTCCAAACGTACCTTGGAGGAGAATTAACACCAGCATGTTGAAAAGCATGATTTCTGTGAGGATGGTTGTCCTTGCCATGTCAGATATTCCCAAATTGAATCATAGCCCGGTGAGGATGCAGCGCACTTGTCAAATGATTCTCCTAGCAGCACCGAGTGAAAATCCATTAACTTCAGTGTACATGTCCATGTTCAACTCATCTTATACGGTCCAGATGTAAACAAAAATGCGAGGATGCTGGTCGCGCGGTTCCTCTCATATTTATAGATTCGCGTCGTAAATCATACCTGTAGCATACACTTTGAAGAGAGAGGAAACTGCGTTAATTCCAAACAAATTGCTCTGCAATCACACAGCAAAAGGTTGCTTTGAAGTGGGGACCTGTGGAGCAAAGAGAGCACCGGTTCTCCTCTCAGTCACTTCGCATTCTAAAAGCCCAAAATCAAAGGTAAAGGGCTTTGGGGAGTTTTGGGTACACGCCCACGCTTGCCATAGGCCCAACACCCTCTCTGTCAAACGCAGCAACATAACCGTGTGTGTGCACTGAAATGAACTACTCCACTGAAGTTCCTGCACAACATGTAAAATATAATCATTGTATTTAAAGATGATAAAAGAGATTGTAGATAACCCAAGTTGTGTTATTTGAGACTGAAGGGGATGTTGCATTGTTTTTGTTGCTTTCGTTGCAGTTTTATATATATCTTATAATGTAATTTAGGTGAACTTCCTGTTTCATTTGTATGCTTTTATTTTGAAGGCGAGTTAACAAGGCTGACAGGAAGTGGCTGTAGCTTTTGAAAACAACGTGACTCAGAAAGTAATATCTTCTATGTAACGGCGGAGAAATAGAAGAACGGACTGTATATTTAAATGTTAGCACCCCCCGGGCTCAAGCTCTTACGTTGGGTCTGGAGTTTGAATAAATTCTGGTTCATCAGTAAAGCCTACGACCATTATTCGGAGGGAAATGCTCCAAGATTGTTCATCCAAGTGGGACATTAATGATATTGTAATCCAACTGTAATGAAGGCTTTCCCTTTTTATGTTGTAATTTACCTATAAATCAGAACCACTAACACCTCACAAAATTATCAATCTGGATTCTCCAAAAGGAAAATATTAATCACAAGGTAATAGTAAATGTATTTTTCCTTAACATTTCTTACAGTGGAGAGTAAATTGAAATATGCATGTAATTCATGCAGTTTCCTGGCCTATGGTATGATGTATTAGTACTATGAGCAGGAGAGTTAGCTAACTGTTTGTGAGAGTATAACCCCACTGATCTGAACACACTAACCCCAAGAACACCTGGCTGCGCCACACAGAGATATTGTTTTCCCTCTGCAGTCCATCTGCAGTATTACTGTGTCTGTTGTCATGGAGAGCTATAGGCTTTGTCAAGTGGTTAGGTGTACATAAATATACCATATTTGTCAATTTCAAACAATTTGCATAGAATTACAGCTCATGAATTTGCATTGAGATTGACTATTTGTGCTTTATGTTAATATGACTAAGGGATGCGTCATATTGTAAAAGTGTATTTGTCTTGAAATGGATCACAAATAATGAAATGTAGTCGATGTAACACTCGTGGTTTGTTGTAGGTCTCAATGAGGGGGGCACTGTTTTGATAGTAAATTGCTGTTGACTTTTAGTGTGATTGTCTAAAATGAAGAATGACCACAAGTTTCAAAACCAGTACACCTTGAATGAAGTGAGTGGCCTAATTGGACCTTCTGTTCTGTCCCATAGATCAAGAACACCCTCCATGTTCTAGTTTCAGTGTGCCAATGACACCAGCATAGTTTCAGAAGGTTAACAAGAACCCTCTGAAGAATAAAGACGAGGTAGGCTAACGCTTTGCGTCTGCACAGTATTGAAAGTAATTGTTGTGGACAGACATGTCAAATTGTTTCAGTATGGTGGAAAAGACCAGCTCATAATCCAAGGTAAACCACCTCATCTGTCAGACATAGAGAGGATAATATAGCAGGACGATGACCCTAAACGTGCAGCCAAACTTCTATTGTGTTTTATTGGTCCAAACAGTGGAATGCTGTTGACTGATCGAGCCAATCACCAAACTTCAGTCACATTTTGTGTGTTTCTCTTACTGAAGAGCAGACTGAAAGTGAAACCTGGGGTCAGCTTCGCCAGAAGATGTATCTGGGGATGTATGTGAGACGTTGACGTCAAGCAGTCTGTGACAGATTTACAATCAAATATAAAATGCTTATCACATTTATGTGAGGACCACGCCCAGCCTTGCTCCTGGCACTGAAGCCCCTGTGAGCAATTCAACTCAATGTAATTGATCAAACCATTGTGGGGCTTGGGGGTAAATGTGGATCACATGTAAGATAGCTGAAGTAAAAGGGAAGCTGATTGAGAATATCTTTGGGTTTTTGCAGGAGATATTGTGTCCACATAGCAGAACTGAAAAAAACACGGCAGATTTTATGAGGGTGTACCGAGCTGTCGGATAACTGTTATGAAAGCAAACTTACCTTACTGAGCCTCCAACTCCAATTTCCTTTCACTTAGTGTTGCCTCCTTGGGCGATTATTACTATCAAACAGTAGACAGCCATTAAAGACTGGAACAGAGGAGAGTACATCTGCAATAATCCAGTCTGACTGTACTACTGTATTGTAGTTCTCCTTCACATGTTGAAATAATTATAAAATGAACAAATGCATCTAGGATGCAAATTGATTTAAAACATACAGTATTTGAAATAAAAGATTGAGTCTTTCCTGCTTGGCATTATAATCACACATATCCCGAGAATATCCAAACAGAAATCCCAAATGCACAAGCAATTGCATGGGAAAATTGGGGCTTTTATTTTTGATGCTTTGACATTATGATCCAAAATATCCCAAACTGTTCACCTTCTCGCTCTCTTAGTATACACTAAGTGTCTTAGATTTGTACTTTGCCACTGAGGCATCCAGTAAAACCTAAATCTGTCTGACTCATGATTGCCCTCTGGTTTCTTCCCAAATACCCCAAGGCCATGGTTTTGTGCCATACCCCAATTCTCTGGCACATTCCCCAAGCTGGGAAAAAGAGAATTCCAGATAAATGAAGAACATATTTTGTTTTCTTTCCCCTAACCAGAGTTGTGGAGACAGAATGCTATCTGAAATGTGACTGTGTGTGGTTTAGCGGTCACATGATGCATGCATGCTTTCAAGGTATCACCTTGTTTTTTTACTGCTAAGGAGGTCTGGTGAATCTGATGTTGCATTGAGAGCCTAAATGATCATGAAGGCTGTTCATGCTAATATAGATGTTGATGTATAAATATAAAGTATAGGTGCACAATCTCCGTGGTACGTTGGTTTGGCCTAATAACGGATCAAGGCAATAAAAATGGATGAGGCATGAAACCTTATAGCCAGCTTCATTTCATTAGGTTTCCCTCACTTGAGCCTCATTGAATTATGTAACGCATTCAACTAATTAAATTGTTTAACTCTTGTTTATTATCAATGCCCTAAAAACCCATTCTTGAACCACCGTGTTCCCCAGCAGGAAACTTCCAAAATCCCTGTAATAATTTCACAGAATTATATTTAATTTTCTTTGGTATTCTCCCTGTTTTACCTCAAGAAGTCAGACATATGGTACACATTTTAGCATACAGTATCCACTGTACAGTACAGTATGTCTACTTTCTGCCTGCCAACATGTGCTTGTGTAGCATTGATTATAGAGCAGCAGTGGTAAACTAATCACGGTGGATTCTCAGCTTATTTGTGAGACATGAGGGAATGTAATACATTTCAGGAGGATTCCAGCTGCCACTCTGTCCTGTTTTTGTTGGCCTCCTCATGTTTTATTAGAAAAGTTTCGGGGTGCGCAAAGCCTTGGGATTTGCAGCGTCATTACCCCTGTAGTGCTGGGAAGCAACAGAGGTAGCGAGCGTGGAAACAATAAACAGGTGGCATTAACATCTCAGAGGCTGCAGATATGTAAGCCTGTTAAAATGAACAAGAGGAATGTAACATCGTTCTTCAAATCTGATAACGGTAAAAAAGGAAGTGAAATTTAAATGGGATGCAAAGCCACTGATACACAAAGAAACATAGACTTAAGTCACACTACCTGCTCTTTATTTGTGTCCTAAAGTCTTAAAACCAGGTAGACATGTTTTACCCTCTGTATAAGTGGGAAAGATCTAATTAGTTATGGCAATACTGTATATGACAGGTCACCATTGCCCAAACTTAAAAAAGCCAGCCATGAGGGCAATCATTCCCTGACAGATTTTCAGTTTCTTCTACTATTTCACCATTCAAAGCTTAACCCTTACTAACCTTTGCTTCCTGGACCTGAATATGTAACATACCAGACGCGTTTCTTCTGTATGTGAAGAGGAGCAACAGGGGAGACTCTGGTGAAACTATCTATGGCTGAGCTCAACTTTCCACATTTAAGAATATCATCCTTGATTAGGATTATTGTTCTAAAGTCAGCGAGATGCCTCCATTATGAGTAACAGCTGATGCCACAGATTTCCTGCTCTGTGGTTGCTGTTGAGGAGCAATTGGTTTAGCAGGACTGATGATTACCATCCACTGGGAAAAGTATGACCTGTGGGATGCCTAACAGTGAGTGGTATTGAGATGTATGCAAGATCCCCACTGTGCCAGCATGAAGGCCTTCCAAAGAAAAATCTAGATGTAAAATGACAATCCAAATTGGATTATAGGGTTGGAATTTAATTTCAGATCCATACAAAATATGGGCTACGTGTTTAAAAGAGTCAAACCCATGATCTTCAAAAAAAATATCCATTCCAAGATACTGGTGATCATGGAGTTGTTTTTTCATGTTGCATAAGGACAAAAGTATATGTGGTTCGCCAAAATGATATGCATAAGGTCCAGCTACTTATGATATAAATGCTCTGCAGGAATGGCTGCTAAACCATAAACCATTGCAAAAACACAAATGCTAGAAATCGACCTCAAAATAAAAGCTTGCTGAAAGGTTGACCCCTGATCGGCACATATGGTTTAATCGATTATTAAGGCTTCAGAAACAGAGTTTTGGGTGGGCAGGGAGTGAAAACATTTGTAATGCTTTGATGGTGATGTAAATGGAAACTACTGGCAATGAAAGCAACAGCAAATTATAAAGGTTAATGCTGTAATTGTATGCTATATTCTGTTAAATGAGATCTGATAGTTTTTTAAAGTGGTTTGCTGCAATGTTTTTATCTGCAAATTAAAAAAATATTGAAATACTATCAGCAAATTAGTCACGTCTTACATTGCATTTTCAAGCTCAAAATGTTCTGGGCTTGTCACATTGTATTTTTTGTGAGCTGAAGATAATTGGGTTTGGGCAAATATCAATCTCAGTTATAAATCCCTAACTTACCACAGTTTGATATTTTGAATGACTGCTACAATCACATTCTTGTTTTTCCCAACAGGCAATCATTAGACATGTACAGCTAATCTGGAGGAGATGGAAACATTTATTAACAATTTTCTGGAGACTGAATTAACACATGTACATCTCATCTGCAGAAAACATCGTCAAAGAAAAGATGCCAGAGTATGCTTTTCTTGTCTGAGGCCCGCCCAAGCAGATGCTGATGAAGTTTGAAAGAAACTGTGCCATTTTACAGCCAGCTGTTTTCGATATGAAACATTATTAGCGTTGCCATAATTCACTAGATTTTCTTGTCTGTTCTTAATCTTTGTTAGAGTTCGAAATAATACTAAAATTCCTATTTGACAGCAGATAGAAAGTCAGTTCTTCTAACCATATGTTATGTTTTGTAACTGGTGCAATTTGTGAAATGACACAACTTAATTACTTGATTTTATAGTTTATATTCATCACAGGGACGTTTCGAGACTAGGTTTTGACTCAGCTACAGTAGTAGAGCGATCCCACACACTGCTGAGAAGCCTGGCCTATGTTCTTTCTAACTGACCCAAACAAATTCAATTGAAAGCCCCTTTACCTCAAAACTGTCCTGATTATTTATGTCAGAGTCTAAAGTATGGTTGATTGTTTGAATAGTGGAGGAGTGCTGAGGATGTTAAAAAGGCAATAGGTACATAGGAAACGATAATATAACCCATTTATTTGGCTTTGCACAGGAATCTGACTCGGGTGCAAGCTCCTTTTACAGAATTTACATCAAGGGGTTAAAAGCAATAAATGTACGTTTTTTTGGATAGGCCTATATATTGAGCTGTAATTGTGCTTTATCATTCAGAAATATGGCCTTTATCTTCAGCGCATGAAGATTTGATCACATAACAATAACCAAAGGATCATTGCGATAATTTACCATTTAATTTCCTTCATTAAAGTAAAGAAACACAAACATTCAATACAATCTATCAACCATTAGGTAATAGGTAGGGTTTGGTATGCAGGGCAGTGTGGTCCTCAATACGTCGTTGAGGGTCTTATATAACCCTCAGAGATCAAAGGTATCATGATCCATCTCTCAAGAATGTTTGTTCCATAATCCTCTTGTCTATGTAAATTGCTGGGGGCATTAACTGGACCAAAAGTTCAATGTTTGCAACATGAAACCAAAAATATTTCATTGTGTTCTTTTATTTGTGGATCACATTTAGATTTAAATATTTCAAAACTATAATAGTTCGATAATTGTACCATTTGTGTTGATTTGATGTTTACCATTTGTTTATTTTGGTCAAATGGTAAATGTGTCACATATCACATAAGCCAGTGGGAATTAGCATTTGCAAAGTGATGATAGATAAAAAAACAAAAAGGATTGGCAATCAACAAGTTTTAGCTGATTTTGACCTACAGTAAGGCCCATTTAGCAACCAATTCACATATCAAACAAACAAACAAACAAACAATCAATCAATCAATCAATCTGATTGCTGATATCTGTTGACATGAATAATATATGAGTAAATAAGTAGATGTGATAATTGTGTTTATTAAGCATATACAATGTAATGCTCAAATCATAACCTAATACAATTTTTTAGACATTATAATGAATCAACATTATGCTACACATAAAGTTTTGGCGCCACTAAGTGGTGGATTTATTGTAAAGTTGAGGGAAGATAATATGTTTGCCAGTGGTCTTACTGTTAACGCAATACTTTCGCTCTAACGGCAAACTTCCGGGAATTGTAATTTCTGACGGAAGACAAACTTATTTATTTTTAAAATATGATTACTTTGTGTGATGTGTGTTTGCTATGAATTTAGCAGGTCACCCGTTGGCTTTCTACGGTAAGCACATGAAGACGTGGACCCTCTGTCAGAGCCCTAGAGAGTCCAGACTAGAGTCTAGACTAGAGACTCTGCCCTCTGTCATTTGGTGATGGTTGCCATGACAACAATTGCCAAACAACGCATTGAGACGAGCTAGCTTCATTGCTAGATGTTACTTATCATTAATTACGCATATTCTTGTAATATAAACCTAGTCTTCTAATATTTCATAGAGTGCGCCTCCATGTCAAAGTGTAAGGTAAGCAGAAAGAACTATGTGTACGCTTTGTTGTGTTGTAGGCTTTTATTTAACTGATGTTAACTTATTATTGTTAGCTATTTGTGTGATTGACTTAGCTAAGTTCCAACTAGCGTTACAGAGCGTTACAGAGAGTTACTGCTTATCCATAAATTATTTAAGCGTTAAAGTAGTGATAGGACTTAAGACTATAGCCTACTTGTATTAAAAAATTAGAAAGTAAGTAGGTTAGTAAGTTATAAGCAAACCAGGAGTTGCTTTTTGGAGTGTAGTTTGCAGCTTAAAATTGTAAAATCGTTTTTTTACAAGTTACCCAAAACAACCTGGATGAAAGCTAAATATGTTTTTGCTTTTTTCATTCTTGCAGACATCTGGATTCAAAGGGACAAATGATTATGGCAAAAGTGAGGAGCGGTGAGTGTTGTTCTTAAGTTGGCTGTCAATGAACA
The DNA here is from genome assembly GCF_000735185.1 of Notothenia coriiceps. Taxonomy (NCBI): domain Eukaryota; kingdom Metazoa; phylum Chordata; class Actinopteri; order Perciformes; family Nototheniidae; genus Notothenia; species Notothenia coriiceps. The sequence goes on along the minus strand of NW_011345701.1, from coordinate 28,015 downwards.
GTTGTTCAGTGTATTTTGTTGTACAGTATAAAGAAATCTGAATATACTCAAAATCCTGATTTTAGAATACCTTTATTTGTCCCACATAGGGAAAATTTTGTTGAAGAAGTAAATGGCACGGAAAGGAAAGACTGAAGGAAAATAAAAGTATTTAGAAATCAAACTTACTTAAAGTACATGAGTAAATGTGCCTAATCACATTCCTCTGGTGCATAACACTAACCAAACCTCGAAAGTACTGGTAACAGTGGCAATGTTACACTTCAGGGAGGGAAGGAGTTGTGTACGTTACAAGTGTGGCCTACTCAACACCATACAGGTTGTCCTGCGCCAAAGACCCGGTTGGGTTGAAGTCAAAGAGTAAGTAGTGTTATTTTAACTGTCATTTGACTTATTCAGTCATATTTGTGGTTCGAACATGGCATCACGTTTTTTCTCACAGTGAAGGTGAGTGGGACTTCAACTGGTGTGATGTGGGCTGGCTAAGGGAGAATTTTGATCATTCATACATGGAGGAACATGTGAGGATAAACCACTTTCGCAATCATTATGAGGTGAGCCAGCTTCAGTCGAGCATGCTTTGAGACTATACGTTTTAGATTTCAACATTAATATTCTTTATCATTCATATTATCAAATGCCATGACGTCTTTTTCTGAGTTTTCTGAGCTTTTGTTACAGCTGACTCGCAAAAACCTCATGGTGAAAAATCTCAAAAGATATAGGAAAAATCTTGAAAGAGATGTTGGCTGCATGGAGGCATCCAAATGTGAATTCTTCCCCTGCACTTTTGCACTGCCAAGCGAATATCATCTGTTTGTAGAGGAATTCAAAAGAAGCCCTGGTAGCACCTGGATCATGAAGCCGGTAAGCTAGGCAACAGATTAAATCTAGTGCAATAAATATGATCTTTATTATCATCAATTCACCATCAAAATTAACTAGCAATGTTATTTAGGTGGCAAAATCGCAAGGGAAAGGAATTTTTCTGTTCAGGAAACTGAAAGACATAATGGATTGGAAGAAGGTACTGTTTATTTATTACATAAAGGCATTTGCTGTAAATTAAATTACATCCACATAATTCAGATTGATAATTTTGTGTTAACACAGGATGGCACCCGCTCAGAGGAACAGAAGGATGCAGCTCAAGTGGAAAGCTATGTGGCACAACGCTATATAGAGAACCCTTACCTAATAAATGGTAATAAACTTAATGAGAAATGCACTTTTATTCTAAAAATAAATGAATGTTAATTAACGACGACTAAAAAATGGACAAGGAAAGGGGAATTTAGATTTATATCCCTGCTTACTTTTTTTGCTTTTGTCCCAACAGGCCGGAAATTTGATCTGAGGGTCTATGTGCTGGTCACGTCAGTAAGTACTGAACCTTGTAAATCATAATGTTTTATACAAAATATAAATGTTGCTACATACATGAAACAGTATGCATGTGTTTTAGTACGTTCCCTTGAAAGCCTGGCTGTATCGAGATGGCTTTGGCCGCTTTTCAAGCACCCGCTTCTCCCTCAGCAGTATTGATGACAAGTGTATCCTTTTTTAATAACATTTATGAATCCTTCATGTGAATGTTGTTTTTTTATGATCAATTATTTATTTCTAAATGTACGTGTAAGGGAGGAGAAGCACAATGACAGTCATAAAATGAACATAAGAAGGAGCGTCATGCTACCGTTCAATTTGCATTTCATTTAAATGTATATACACTTGTGTGATATTATTAGTCAACCCTTAACTAGTTTTGAGCTTTTGTCTGATGAAATATTTAAGCAAAGTCAGCTTTAAATAGCCTGGGTTTGACCCAATTTCTAAGGCAGTTGTTCCTAATTGTGTCGCTTTAATCCACGTCCCCATGGAAAGTGTTACTAAGTCATAAAAGTTCCCAAATTCTTCTTAGCGCCTCTCTTCAGATATGCACCTCACCAATGTGGCTGTACAGAAAACAGCACCAGATTATGATCCTGAAAAGGTTTGTGATTCAAGAAGCTCAGAAAATATGTAACAGATTGTGTTTTCATGGTATGTGTATCCATATGTTTTAACTTTGCTAGATATTTTTGTGGTTCAGCAGGAATGCATGCGTTTGGTACCGTGGTTAATAAAAGATTCTAGCTGCATATTTATGTATTCAATATCCTGTTTATTCTGGCATTTCTTTGTCAATCTCTAAATAGGGATGCAAGTGGCAGTTGCAACAGCTTCGAAGATACCTCACTGCAAAACATGGCAGAGAGACAATAGAAACCCTGTTCAAAGAGATTGATAACATCTTTGTCCGCAGTCTTCAGAGTGTTCAGAAAGTCATTATAAATGACAAACACTGCTTTGAGCTCTATGGGTATGACATTCTACTGGATCAGAACCTCAAACCGTAAGTGCTCCTTTGGTCTTACAAAGTGAACCTCCACATCATCACCTACACAGATCCCCTTAACAAACATGCACAAAGGGATTCATTATTGGAAAGTTAAAGCACAGACAAGCAAATACAGCACACGTTGCTTTGTTTTTCTTGATACTCAAAAACAAAGCAGTAAATCTTCTAGTGTTATATAAAATACCTCGTAAATCTGTAGAGCGTATCAAAAAAAAAAGAAGTATGCAATTATCCTGCTGTGAATTATAAAACGCACCAGTGGCAGTATCCCTCTCCAGTGGAAATAAGGATACATACATTCATATGAGTTCTCGTGGAATGAGGTAATGTCTGCTCGAAAGTCTATGTTTTGGTGAATAATATCATCCTCTATCTTTTTGCAGGTGGTTAATAGAGGTGAATGCTTCTCCGTCACACACACCCAGTAGTCAAGAGGATTATGAGATGAAGTGCAGTCTGCTGGAAGACACTTTAAATGTTGTTGATATGGAGGGAAGGTAAAGGCCACCTTCCCATTCTGTGTTTGCCTTTTTGTCATTAACATGTAACCCTGGGTTCTCTTTCTCTGCATGCATTATAGACATCACTTTCTATTTTGTTATTCAACTGTCTATAAACCTTTGGAAGGGTAATCTTGGTAGGGTGTTGTATATAAAAGTAAAGAATGTGGGTGCAAAAAAAACTTCCCTCAGATCACAAGATACTGCACAACACACGATAAGATATGTTTCTTTTAACACACTGGTGCTGCTTTCTAATCAATTCGTTTTTTTCCCCCTTCAGGCTCACTGGCAAGGAGAAAAGGGTGGGAGGCTACGATCTGATGTGGAATGATGGGCCTGTCTATAGAGAGGACGTCAATCTAGGAACATTTGGCAGTGCATGTTTCTCTGCCAACACACACCTAGGTAACCTGCCAAAGCAAATGTTACAGGCAACAAATGTCTCAATTTCTTCAGATTATAAAAAAATGTACAAAGCATTCTGCAATTAGGACATTTGGCATTGGATCATGTTGGAAAGCCTCTGTTGCGCTATGATAACATACATATTCATGCTGCCAATATATACCTGTTGTTTGTTGCAGGGTGTGTGAATGACAGGGAGAAGCAGCTGCGGCGGCTCCTTAAACCATTTCCAGGCCAGAAAAGGATGTAACACACTCATCATTTTTATGTCCCACCACTTTACCAACTTTAGTCATATTCATAAAAAGTTAACTCTCTGTGATGAACTGATCAGAATCCATCCAACAAGGTTGACATTTAAATATGAAAATAAATTAAACTTGCCATCATTTAAGTTAAACTAAGCCCTATTAAGTTTGGGATTTTAACAGTGTGCATGTGTTCCAAAGAATGGCCAGTGAATGAAAATCCCTTGAGTGCAAAACATTTATTTCTATGCCTTACAAATAATTGCATTCAACATTGAGAAAATACATACCACAATCTTTCTGCGTGCGTGTCAGCATAATGTACACATTTATAATAACATCGCCCCTTGTAGCCTCTTATCTATGGCTTTGATACTTTACATGAATATTAAGTAAAGAGGTGCAATCTGAATACATATTGTGTTATTTACATTGATGTGGTGTTCCCATGGATCAAGTGCACGTGGTAAATCACAATGAACAGATAAGAGAATCTAATGTAAACACAGTGACATACAGACTTCAAGTATGCAGTGTGATATAACATTACCATGTTACAGCATAACAGCTATGATGTGTTGAAATCACATTGAATCTCAGGGATGAGCAATGGTACGGCACAGTAGACATTAAGTATACATTCAGCTCTTTGACTACATCTTTTTTTTCTTTATGTGCATGACAATGTAAACATAACAATGCTAATGATGAATACAAGTCAGCCACAACACTTTTCATAAATATAACTATGGTATATAAAATTTGGAAAAATAGGCATTTACATTCGTAGCAAACATTACACTTTCTGTCAGAGAGAGCTCAGCTCAATGCAAAATACACTTTATCATCATGGACTACAATTCAAGCTGTTGAACATGAGAAGCCCTTGTAACAAAAAAATCAAACCATTGCACAAATATTTCTGAAACAAATAACAGCACGGCATTACACCACCACTCAATGTTCGTCCTTCTTTTCAGCCAAAGATGCTTTAACCGTCTTGTAACATGAGGCTCCAAAAAAACGAAATAAATGCCACATCAAGTAAAGTAAAAGCCTTACAAACAAATACATCCCTACATCACAGACTCCACTAGTTACCGCTATGGTTGCATTTGATGACTTGAATGTAATGATGTGTTAAACTTCACTATGGAATATTTATGCTGAGAGTTATCCTATGGTAGAGTAGTTGCTTATTTGATGCCTATTGAACATGAGTAGTATACTTAGAGATGATGATGTGCAGTGCAGCAGAGCTCAATTTACATAAAAGCTGTTATTTAGGAATCATAGTAGTGCTTTGAGTCATAATGAGCCTTCTGTCAAAACACAGTAAAACATTATGATTGTATACTTACTGTACATTTTGAATGAAATACAGCGTGTATATTCTGTTCTATTTGAGTATTTTTCTTTGAAATAAATGCTGTTTTTATCTCTTTTTATAGCAGCTGAACCTCTTGTTAGTTTTGACCTTTATAAGGCTGTACACCACTGACTGGTTGAGACTGCTGTTCAACAGTTACAACATGTTAGTATAATACAGATCACACAGAAAGCAAGCATAGGTTCAAGCTCCTGTACCAAGTAACCTCTAGTAAATAAAGCACTATGCTGTAGATGTATAGGGGTTACTTTGCAACAAAGTGCACATTTTTTGTTTTGCCATTCTGCTTACTACTAGCGGAGGATTTGGAGAGGGACTGCGGCTCTTTAGCAGCTCTTTTCATGGCGGTTTTAGAGGCTTGACCTACAGCCTCTGTCCTCTGCCAGTCCTTCTCCACTCTCTTGGAGGTTGTGACCTCTCTCTTACTTGGAGCACCAACCTGTTTCTCTGCACCAGCTGCTTTGCTGCCACCCGGCTCTTTTTTCAAATCTGTCTCAGAGTTAGCTCTGACACGGCTTTTCCTCACTTGACCTTTGCTGTTCGGGTTAGTTCCAGATTCCTGGGGTTGCTTACGAGCATTGCCTGCGGCCTGCATGTTTCGGAGATGACTCCTTCCACCTGAGGGGCTAACTGGGGTCTGGGCTCCTCCCCCACCATTTCCTCCCCCACCATTTCCTCCACCTTGTGCTCCAGGGCTCCTCCCTTCCGTTGAGGTTGCTCTGGTCTCACTGCTGCTTCTTTTAGCTGGTGCTCCAGGTCTGGCTTTACGCTCAAGCAGTGGACTGAGCCTTGAGTGGCGTTGGTAGGCATAGGCCGAGCAGCTTCCATTGCACAACGGGTAGCGGATATTACAGTGAGGGCAAACTGGAAAGCGGGAGTGCGGTTGCTGGGCTGAGGCAGGTGAGGGGGGGTTGTTGACAGGTGTAAATGGAAAGGATCGCTGGCTTTGCCGCAGCCCTTTAGGGGAGTTGAGTCGGGATGGTGGAGCCGTGTGAGGCCTAGCCGGATGAGCAGTGGTGGCAGAGGGGAAGCTCTGTGGCCTTGGGCGACTCCCTGGGACACGGCTGCTCTCTGCTTGCCCTGTTTGGATCTGGAGCCACTCCAGCTGCAGCAGCCTCTCCAAGTACTTCTCGAGGGTCCCTACAGGCTTAGGTCGAGGGGCACCCCGGCCATCCGTATGAAGAAATACTGCCAGCTGTCTCAGGCTCCAGCTGTTAAAGGGAGGAGGCAGAAAGTCTGGGTAACTGTAGCTGGGTTCATCAATCTCATCTTCATCACCCATTGCGCCATGAGGTCCTGGGAAGTCCGGGGGAAAGTCATTACTGTTGATGACCTCAGCCCGGAGGTTAAGATGAGGAGGGGTGCACGGGGTACAGGGAGAGGGCAGCACTGGCAGCCTCTCAGAGTCTGACAGATCACTCGCACTGTCAGTGTCTACATCTTTCTGGTTGTAGTGTCGCTGTAGTGCCTCTGGGGTGGGGGCCGGGGAGTGAGTTAGGGGGTGTGCTGGCATGTGTCGAAGCCCTGATATTGGGGATAGAGGCAGCGAGAGAGCTCGGCGACTCTTCCCCATCCCCCCACGATTCTGGTGTAGGTCATTGCTGCACTGTGACATCCGTTGATTTTCACGTTGCTCCTCTTTTCTGTGCACAGATAAATGTTTGCGGAGGAGAGGTTTCACATCTCCTTCTGCTTCAGGGCTGTAACGAGACAAGCGAGTGTTAGAGAAAGCTGTTGGGGATTTAGAGATGTGTACTTGAGACAAAGCATGCAGTATGAACCAAAACCCTCGCCACACGTACCTGGAGAGTTTGGTTGTATTGCGTGTAGTGCCAGATTTGACCCTGCCACCTTTTGACTGTGTGCCCTATAAAACAATCATTATAGAAATATGTTTTTGCCTTGAAATATATGAGTACATATCCCAGAACACATCTTATACAAGGACATTCATTTAGACATGATCTCTTTTTAATGTACAAGGATGCTGAACACTCACCTTCTGCAGTGTTGTCACTGTGTCCTTATCCTGACCTGGCCCTGGGAGGCCATTTTTCATCTGGCCCACTGCTTTCTTCATCTTGTTACCTTTCTTTGAACTGTGGAAACATGATAGCGGTTAGTCAGGTTCCCCTCTAACGTACGTATGTCTGAGAAATTACACAACACCTTTAGTTTAATCGTAAATGTGTTACTGTAAAATTAGGCTCACCTGGTTACTGGTTCGCTGTTTTCAGTATGTTTTACTCGAATCTTCTCTTTGGAGACGACGCGTTTCAGTGTCGTGGATGCTGTGCGCTCCTGCATGATGGGCCCCATGTTGCAGGTCGCCAGTAGGAATGTTGTTTTGAATCCAGCACTAGCAAATGACACGGTAGCTAAAGAACCCAACCGACATTTCGGATCATACACTCATTTCTGAGGATGGGGCTAAAAACACCCATTTTCTCGAAAGTGCTGCAATGCATCATGCGCAGACAGCCGATGCAGGTTAAAGTCGTCCTTCTATTTGCCGTCGACTCGCCTCTCTGTTGAATTACAATGCAGCGACTGTTTTTAACGACGTGTTGTCAGCAGACGTGCCTCTTTTAAGACTGTCATCCTCCTTGCTATTACAAATGTAAGGCGGTCCGTCTAACAGCACATACGCTTTGTTTGGCTCTCTGTCCCAGTCTCAGATTGGTTTGTTTACCTGCTGCTGACTGGCTCGCTGCTTGGGTCCAACTGGGCAATACAGATGCATTGTGGGAGTTGGAGTGAAGTCAAACTAGCCGCTTTTCCAAACGAAATATCCAAACGCTCTCTGAGGATACTAGTTACTTTTGGAAAATAATGCACAAGACAGGAGCGACAGAGTCAACGCTAGATTTTGGGGGAAAAGAGTTAAACCACTGCACAAAAACGTTCCTTCTGATCTGAAATTACTCAATGTCCCATAACAGTCTGTGACGTTTTGGTCCGTGTGAAGCTTCCTGATAACTGCGCGCATATTAGCTGATCGCCATGGAGGACATGCATATGTGTCTCAGAGTTGGGAAAATGTAAAGCACTTAGATCAGGTAATGTGACTACAGCCAACAGCGGGCACTCTGTGACTCACGGGAACGCGCAGTTCTAACACATACTAATTTTAATGGAGGATCTGACGCTTCACCCTGCAGCTTAGATGTAGCTAACGCTTCATGTATATGGTGAGTTGAGGTTGAGTCTTGTTTTATTAAACCACGTTGTTAAAGGCAGATTGAGTAAAGCGTCAATTTACTGCTCAAAGACAGAAATGGGCTGTAGGTATTCATGCACGTACTCCCAGAGTACACGCCCACTATCTTCCTGACTGTTTCTGTCATATCATGTTAACACAACTGTTCTTTTCATATTTGCAGCACAACAACATATACCTTCATTATTCAATATTGTTACAACTCTGTCATTAGATCATGCTTTGGATAAGAGTGTGTTTTAGGGATGATTGTGACATAATACTAATAAATAATGCTTGACAGTTTTTCTTTCAGGTGAGCAGGACAACATGAAACAGAACATGAAAAGAGGGTGGTTTATTGGACATGAGAGGATTCCCCTTTCCCAGGATGAGACTCCCAGCTCTTCCAGCAGTGTCTCAAGGCCCTGCATTACTATCAAAGTGACTGAAATGCTTCAAGCTGACAAACCTGGTGCTGCAAAGAAGACAATTCCAATCCGCCCCCCGACTCCCAGAGTATCTCTGACAAAAGCACCAGAGCTTCATCGCAGTCTATCCTGCGAACCCACGCCTAAACCCATCATCAGACAGCGATCCCACTCTCTGCCTTCCACCGCAGAGAAGAAGAAGCAATTCAGAAATGTTGGCGTACGGTTTGTTGACTCTTTGGGGCTCGACCTGGAGGACATAAAGCTTTTCAAATCTGCCGATCATCCATCTGTACCGCATCATGTTGCCTTTAGATTGTTGATGGGTGCAGAGTTGGCAGATGGAAAGCATCTTGAGATATCTCTGCCATACTTAAAGCCAGTTTTTGCCCAGCAACCTGGTGACCAGCAAGGATTCCTGCATCGCCTCCATGAGCAAAAAGTGTGCCTGGAGAGAGTCTTGTGTTTTGAACTTTGTGTTATCGGAATCACCCAGGTCCTCAATATGGACTTTGAGAAAGATGTCATAGCTCGTTATTCATTTACAGAGTGGAAGAGCAGCTCAGAAACTAAAGCCCATTGGGTGTCCACCAAAGCCTGGGAAGGAGGAGAGGGTCAACTCACTTGTGATACCTTTCGTTTCCACCTGCCTGTTCCTCCATTCCTGCATCCGGGAGCAGTGTTACAGTTTGCCATTCAATACAAAGTCTGTGGGACTGAATATTGGGACAACAATAATGGAGAGAATTATAAGTTAGTGTGCCATAACTACAAGCTTATTGTGCCCAAAGAATGTGAGGATAGCATGGTGCACTTCATTTAGGGTGGTGACTAAAGGTACAACTTACATTTAGAGCACTTTATGACTTTACTTTTGCCAGATAAACCTATTGTATATGAGTAACCGCTTTTGACATATAATATTAATTTTGGAGACTGCAGGTGATATCTTTGAATCGAATGAGATTCAATAAGAACTGACAACTCTGGACAAACCAAGTCAGGTTGCACACTCATGCACCTGAAACTAACTTAAGTGCCACTGTTATACTTTTGGGGTTCCTTTTTAAAAATTGCACTCTATTATTTGATCTTTGCAGCTGATTTTTAGCCAATAGAAGTGAAACCCACTTAGCAATATTAAATGAATGCATGTCAGTCCACCATTATCTAGCTGGATGTCTGACTTGGATTATCAGTTTATACATTGCAGGAATTTTGTCTGCAAAACAAATTGCTCTGTATTCAGAGTTTATTTTTGTCAAACCAAATGCCATAACCATGCAATAGATTAATCAGAAATGAACGCATATTTTGTTTAACAATAAAGCACAATTCCACATAATGTTCAGCTTGTGTTGATATGTGTAGGGTCTATTATTTCCTGTAGCTTATTTAATAGTCTCGAACATATTTTCCATGTATGCAGGTATGCCATTTAAATTGAAGAGTAAGCATACATAGTGTTGTTTATGTTTTTATTACAGGTTTTAAATGTTATAGGTGTTGACAACGCTGATAAATGATTGTTTAAATTAAATATAAGTTTAGTCATTTCAAAAATTAAATCGTATCAATTTAAAATTAGGGGTAAAATAATAAATAATATTGTTTATTGATGGATCAATACAAAATGTTTGAATATTATAAATAAACAGTGTCATTTAATTTTGAGTACACTTTCCCTACCAAAATACCGTTATGTTTTATGAAAGTCATCCTCGACACACAAGGTACACACACAACTTGACGAACTGTAGAGGTGACTGCTGGGCGACCTTTCTCGCGCATGCGCGACAAATGTAAAAATATTCGCGCGTTTTGCGATGGAGCTATCAAAACTGTCAAACAAATAAAGATAAATAGTCATTAAGTTATGTTACTTGGCGACATTTGACATAACGGTAGGTTACGTTACGAGATAAATCAAATAACTTAATTATTCAATGCCCGCAGAACGTTAACGATGGCAACGAGCGTTAGCTAGGAGATGTTATATTAGCTAGTAGCATTAGCCGCAGGTATCTTTAGATTATACTTTCCCAGAGCAAACTATTGAGTCGTGTAGCCACCATTAGGACAGTATGGTAAACGTCATAGTGGTATAGCTTATGGAAAACGTCTGTAAACAGTAGTTAAATAGCTTGTGTAGGTTTACGTTACTTACTAGCATTGAACAACTGTAAATAATGTAAGCTAGTCAACCTTTAGCTAACTGTTCACTTTCATATCAGCTCGGTTGAGTTTCCAAAGTCACTCGTTCTTAGCTGGTAATAGATTGTTATTACTGTCCATGGAGTTTCATAGATACGACTTACTAGTTCAAAAATTACAGTTATGTACAATAAGTACAATCCTGGCGTTATTATTGACAGCTTGATGCTGATGGTGTATCTTTACAGTGTTTCTGAAGACAGCAGAGGTCAGGTTGCAGTAGCTCTATCTCGGAAGACAACATGGCACCGGCGCAGGACACTCAGGTGGGAATGGAAAACTTTAAAAAAGCTTGTCAACATCCATATCACTTCACGCAATGTCACTTAAATAGTTGTTGTTGCACGTAGTGGTGTAAAGTAATCGTTGATGAACCCTTTTCATGTGCAGTTAGAGAAAGTCGTTGATGAGGTGTTGAAGAGTGGGCAAGTCCAAGCCCTGAATTTATTCTTGCAAAGGAACATTGGTGAGGGGACCACCATAAAATGTTCCCAACAGTTTCTCACCAAGTTGGATAAGCTTGTCAGCAGGGTAAGATGTAGCCCAGCACACTCACTAACATGCCATGGTGATATGTTGTCTGTTTGTTTAATGTAACCACATCTATATTGTTTATGTAGAGTTTGGATGAAAACGATTCAAAGTCAGCCAGTTTGGGTCTCACTATCCTCTACAAGTGTGGGAAAAACCTAAAACGACCTGGTGGTCGTCAGGGACTGTCAGGAATAATCGCTCAAGGCCTGATCAAAAAGATAAGTGAACGATAAAATACAGACTCACACTGTTAGTGCTGTATGAGCTATTGCTTTAGTCAGGTGTATATTAAACCTGTTTTGTGCACATGGTGCAGTGGTTTGAGAAATGCAGGCAACTATGGATCCAGTGTGGCCCAAAGTGGGATGAGACCTTGTTCAACCTCTCTGAGGACTTCTTTGATGCCTTGTTGGTGAGCTGATTTGTTACAGTAAAACATACTTTGTATTACAGAACAATATACCACTCATGTTAGTGTCCATAATGTTAAACTGATTTATTTTTTCTCTGTTACAGGTTGTTCATGAAGCCTGCAAAGAGGGTACGTTTGTACATTTGTAAAATATCTTGTTTTGTCAGTTCAATGAGCCATGTGTAGTATATTCTACTTGTATTATTAAATGTTTAAAAGGTTTATTATTCATTAGTTTAATATTGAAGTCATTGTATTCTATAGTATACCCAACAACGTTCATGATGACAGTTAGTAAGTAACATATTTAGCTGTATCTCTATTCACAGTATGGCTGTCCCCCCTTGTTTTTTTGCAGGAACACATCAAATCACAGAGTCCTTTCTGTATCCTGTTGGTGAATTGGCAGTAGACCCCAGAATCTACATCCTGATCCAAAAAGAGGTTTGAAATGTTTTCCAATAACCAGGTATTTGGAAGAGCATTACAACTGTGGGTCATGTATTTGCTCGTAAATCAACTTGCTTACAATGTTCTGACAGGCAATCCGCAAATTCAACTTAATTCTGGACAAGATCCCTGTGGAGTTTAAGAAAGAGAGGAAGATCCTTACGTCTCAGGATGCCTCAGATATCATGTATGTATTGGGAGTATCATTCATTTTTGCTCTTTTTTCACTATAACACTCAAATGTTTACTTGTTCATTATATTTTGACAGGACCAAGCTGGCTGGTCAGATATTGAAGGGAGGTGGTAAGTAGGAGTTATGCATAGTATCATCGCTCGAAACTCTGGACCATACATAGACACAACAAATGTACAACGCAGTTTGTTTTTGTCAGATTACGACCTGCAGACAGCCCTGATGGAGTCATTGTGCAGAATGGCTACTCCTGGCCAGAGGAAGGAGCTGACTAATCGATGGTTCAGCATGGAGCATGTTGCCAGTGCTTTTGTCAAAATCCAGGATTCTGAGTTTGAGACGGTAAAAGCAATTTATCACCTTTGACTCTCATTTGCATTTACAATCATGAGTGGGAATTATTTCGTATAATATTACAACAGGAGTTCAGCTACACAGAATTTTAATATAAGATTGTGTGATTTCAGGATTGTCGCAAGTTTCTGAACTTGGTGAATGGGATGCAGGGAGACAGGAGAAGGTATAGGAATCCCAGAGCTCAGTAACTCCAAAGACCATTAGAGATAGGAATAATGTAATTGATCTGTTATTTCATACCCTTTACTCTAGCACAGTGAGAGAATGAAAAAGATGTCTTCCTCTTAACTCAGTGATATCATTTACCCATAGAATAAGCCATTTTCTAATTCTGTTCCTTTTTAACTTTATCATTAACCTCTAAATACAAACAGTATTTGGTGAACCTTGACAGAACGAAGTTAGGGAAGACATGCAGTGTCAGATTCACATTTGAATAATATTTGTCTCTTTCTACTACAGAGTGTATTCCTATCCCTGTTTGGAGGTCTATTTGGACAAGAATGAGGTAAGTATCACCAGAATCAGAAAAATAATAGAAAACAATAACAGAATTTGTCTGTCCACGTTTGCCTTCTTGGTGTCATTAACCTTTCTTTTACAATGTAGTCCTAAGTGTATTCACAGATGTGTTGATAGGGTTGTGTTTATGTTGTCAGCTAATGATGCCTGCTGATGAGAAGCTTGAAGAATTTTGGATCGACTTCAACCTGGACAGCCACAGCATTTCCTTCTACTTCTCTTTGGGTGATGAAGAAGCACAGGTACCTCACAAGAATTCCTGAAAGTGATGATCAAAAACGGCAACATTTACAGAATCAACACTAAATGGACAGTGTACGTAGGGCTGCTCGATTATGGCAAAAATCATAATCTAGATTATTTGGGTCAATAATTGTAATTGCGATTATTAAATGCGATTATTCATTGACTTTGAAAACATCAATTTATTGGAGAAAAAAAATGTGAACCGTATGTTTTTAACAGTTGATTACCCTGAACTTCAAGTATAATTCAACTGAAAAAAAAATATATATATATACCGTATATATATTATAACAACCAAAAACAAAGTAATAATAAAAAAAAAAATCGTTTTATTTCGATTACATTGTTTTCGTAATCGTTGCAAGCCATAGTCGTAATCGGGATTAAAATATGATTAATTGAGCAGCCCTAAGTATACGTGTTAAAGCCTAACAGGAACATATGTCCTCTTCATGCAGGAGAGCCAGTGGGAAACAATATGTATCAATGAGAATGAAGTCCAAAGCTACACTGTTAAAGGTAATCAAAGCACAAACTCTACATATTTATTTACTTACCCAGATAGTCAATACATCTGATTTGTATTATGATATTCAATGATTCCTAGATTCTTAAACCATAGTATTTTCATTCATGAAGTAAATTGATAGAAACTAAATAAGCTTAATAGATTATTTAAAAGCACAAAACTTTAGGAAGATGACATCACCTTTTGATTTTGATTTGACTGCAAATGTCTTACATATGTGTGTGTGTGAGAGTTGAGTATGTCTGTGTGTATTTTTATTCCAGAGGAGGGCAAGAGAAAAGTCCTGCATTTGAAGTTGTCGGAGGTGGTGGTCGTGGGTGCGGTGGAGGGCTCCAGCCTCACCATCCACTTCAGCTCCTCCCTGGACATCCTGCAGGCTGCTCGTACGGTTTATGGACACAGCAAGAGCGCAGTAAGTCACGGCTTGTTTACTCCATCTCATTGGCCACAATGTGAATAGGAATATTCTGCTTTCTTTGACACCAAAACACAAAACAGTAAAAGTGTAGTGTGTTGGCAGTATGTATTAACAACCGTGTTTCCCTTGCAGGGATTTGTGGGGAAGTCAGGCATATCTGTAGTCAACACTACGGTTAAAATACAAATGGAAGATAGCATCTCCCAGGTAAACAGTCGTCTGTTATCATAATGCTGTGGACATACAGAAGTCACGATGTATTTAACTGGAGACAGCTGGGGCGACTGCTTATGTGGTCTAAACTATATTCTGCATATTATGTGTTTTTTGTGATCAATGTCGATCAAATTGTCGTTATACAATGTGCAAAGCAGCATGACAGCTTTGATGCATTTGTGTGTGTCTGCATGCTGCTCTCCATGCAGGTTGTTCCAGAGAGTCAGATGTCTCTTGGTGAAAGTGAGAAAAACACTGCTCCTTACTTACCGACCCCAGCTGCACCTTTACAGGTGAAACAGTTTTTTACTTTTTTTGGTACTTAAAAACATAGAGGTTTGTCCAAGACAATCACATTCAGTTCACTGAGCTCATAAAGATAGAAAACAGGCTTTCCAGGTTCTGAAAATAGTTACTATTATATTATCTTCTGATTGGCCCAGGAAAATTAAACTGATGTTTAGATGAAACTGTATTTTTCCAGTTATTACACTTTTTTGTATAGAAGGATTTAATTTTATGTCAAAGTACACAAAATAACACCGCTATGTTCTTCTGCCTTCAGAAGATTACTCACCATTTGTTTTTTTTGGAAAATAAATATAAGGATACTTAAGATGACAAATAGGATGGTAGAGTAGTTACAAATTACATTTGGACCACATTTCTACCATCCTTTACTATAAAGCCACATAAAAAGAAGGCATATTACCAAAAGTGTAATTATTGGTTGAGGTTCTGTGGATCTTCAGCCTTAAAAACTATCAGTCAAGGCCAGTAGGGGGCGTAGAAAGCAAGGGAACCAATCCTTTGGCTGGCCGCTATCCTAGACCTTCTATTCATATTGATGGCAGTATTTCCTTATTTTCATTCTTTTAGTATTCCTGTTATCTTTCATGTGTTTTATTTTAATATTCTTTTATTTTTTTCTTCCAGCTTGTGACTCCTACCAGGAGGAGGTTTTCAGAGTCGACCACCTTCATCTGCAGTGGTGCAGGAGGAAGTGTGCATGATGCTAAGTCCCTCTCTGCGGTCCTGTCATCAAGTATGTGTCAACAAATATTGTCCTGAATTGCTTTCACACCAGTTGATGGAATGGTCCTGAAATGTCTTGAAAGTTAAAAGTTGACATACTTTAAAACGATTCAAATGGAATTGTAAATTGTTGATATACATTTTTTTGTTTTTGATGAAAGTAGAGTTAATAGTACAACATGTAAACATTTATTTTGCATTATATATCCAATCCTAAACTTTGTCATCACATGTTTCTTATTACAGGGCCTTTTGAGCTTTTTCATGTCAAAGACGAATTAGCAGTGACATGTGATCAAGGTTGTAAGATTTAACAGCTATGCATGAGACAGTCATAAAAGATCCTCTTAGGTCACATCTAGTGATAGGTGATGTTAAATCAAAGAAAGATGCTTTCATTCTCTATTTCTTACGTTGTGTTTGTCCACAAAATGTTAAAGCAAGGTTTGTCAATTCAGCTCCAGGACATTGATCTTTTCCCCCCCTACCTTTTAGACACTTCCGTCAAGGGTAAAGGGAAGCCGTCTCTGGAGATGGTTCGTTCGTGTGACAGGAAAGGTGACTCTTACCTCGGAGAGCTCTGGACAACTGCTAAGACCTCCAGTAATGGCACAACACCTAACAGTACAATAACAGCAACAGGTGGCATGACAAAGCAGGTATGGCACGTCCTGAATATTCTCCATGCAAGCCCAAAATGTGATTTTCTTTTTAATTTCCTCTGGTCTGTTTCAGAGTGAATCATCTCAACAGAGCAGAGCTTCCAAACTTTCCATGAAGAACAATGTTGGATTGGATTTACACAAAAAGGTAAAATACCAAATGAATGTTTAAGAGTATTAGTGCTAACCTGCTTTTCAAACATAATCCCTCTTCTGATATGGTGCAAACTATTATCACTCTCCTACATTTGTTGTCTTTCCTTGTCCTACAGAACATACCACTGGCAAAAGCAGTTGAAATGGTTCTAGCTGGACAGGGAGAAGAGCAGTCTCTTGGTATGAAATGCTATACTGACCTAGACGTTAGCTTAGCCAGGAAATACAAATATTGTTGTTCTACCAAGATTCTTGAACCCACCATTGATCTTTTTGCTTACAGATCCTAATTTTGTTCCTGACAGCCAACCCAAAACTGGGAAAAACCTGTAAGAACTGTAAAAGTCCTCCATACTGTTATTTTAATTATATTTATACTGCTATCAGAGAATGTGATGCTCTGAATGGTAATGTTGTTTATATGTGGGCTTTATACAGTATGTTTGTATAGAGTGTACATTAACATTTATTTGTTCAAATTGCAGATCCCTTAACTGGAGCAAACTCTCCGTTTCTGAAATGCTAATGATGCCAACACAGAAAATAAATTATCTGCCAAGAAGTGGTAAGTCCTGAAATATCTTGACTATCTACAAGAAACCAAATGTTTTGCATATCTAGTTACACACATATTAGCAAGTACACAAAAAGTCATCAAATGTTTTTTTTGTTTTTGAAGCAATTATATTAAATGATTTCTTCTCTTTAGAGCCTCGTTCAAGTTTGGCACAGCAGCAGGACCGCCCCTCCTCAGCTCAGAGGTTTTCGGTTTCAGACAAACACAGCCAAAAGCAGCTCCATAGTGAACTTACCCAGCGCCTGCAGCAGGTCCTCGGGGAGAGTAACCAGGACCCTGCACCACAGGAGCCTGCACAGAGGAAGATGTCTGATATTAAAGACCATGCCAAAGGCAGACGCACTGCAGACCCGAGTGCTTCAACGCTGTGTGGTCCCAAAGAGCAGCAGGCCCACAAAAATAGCCTGGCCAAAGGGAAGAGCAAACACCAGATGTCCTTGCAGGAAGATGCCGCTCCAGTCAAAGCTCCAGCCAAGGCTCCGATCAAGGCCTCCACAGCCAAAGCTGTGCAGAAGAGAGATCCATCGAATGTTAAGGATAAAACCAGTAACGCCCTTTCAAGCAAAGAGAAGGTATACATTCTGTGTAAGTTTGCTGTTTGTTCTAATGTAGTGTATTGTGATCTCACACCTACTGTTTCCATGCAGAGGGATGCAGAGGTCACAGGCAGCATGGTGAAGCTCATCTCTAGCCGTTATGAGATGACCCCCAAATCTTCAGTAAAAGAAACTGCAGCAACAATCCCTAAGAGCTGGATCCCTTCTGTTGTCAACAGGTACATTTCATTTTTTTAAATTACTTTACATTACATTACATTACATTATCACAAAA
The DNA here is from genome assembly GCF_000735185.1 of Notothenia coriiceps. Lineage (NCBI taxonomy): Eukaryota > Metazoa > Chordata > Actinopteri > Perciformes > Nototheniidae > Notothenia > Notothenia coriiceps. The sequence continues at coordinate 10,085 of NW_011345701.1, read as the reverse complement.
CATAAAATATATATATATATTTTTTTATTATTATTAAACTGTGAATAATGTATTCACTCAAATAAATACAAAATATAATAAAATAAACATTAAGGTGCAGCATTTCGATGAACTGAAATAATCTGTATTTGAACTGGACTGTACTAGTACCTAAGCAGCCAGTTTGACATTATGACTTGCTTGTCATTGTATTTTCATGTTTTTAAATTTTTTTTTTTAACTTGTCCACATTGCTTGCTGAAAGGGCAGATCTGCTGGCACTAATGTCTCCTGCTGTGGAGAACACCCTCTCGCTAGGGACAGAGGTAGCAGATACAGCCAAGTAGCGCTTTGCTAATATGGCAACATAAGGATATTTGGCGTTTGTAATAGCTTTGGCTCGGTCTGAACTTTTTGCGAGTGATGGAGGCTTAAATACTAGCGGGAGTTGGGTTTGCACTTCAGTCTTTTTTCTTTTGGTACCGGTGATATTCACGTTCGGGTGATGCCTTTTCAAATGAGTGTGCAAATTTGATGTATTGCCAGCCGTTTAACCAATTTTAGTTGAACAATGCCGACAAACAGCTTTGGTTCGGTCCACCTGTCTTTGTCAGTCATCCTTGTAAGTAACTGCGAAACCAAAATGTTCCCAAACCGGAGACTTCAATGATGCTGGAGGATTTTCGAGCTCAACTTTCTCTGCGTTCGCCATTTCAACAGTTCCTCAAATTACTGACTACATTTGAACGCATCCCTGTGACCAGCTCTCATAGTATGCCTCTTGTCCAATGAAATGACTTGGTCGCTCTATGACGCGTTGAACCCAATGTGAGCAAATTACTCTGAATGCTGCGACGCAGCACCTGAGATTACTTCCAAAAAGTTGTTCACTTTCTCAATTTTTTACGTTTAACGTTATATTCGTTATATCTGCCCTTCACTTCAGTACACACGTGTACCGAACCGAAGGGCAGATACCGTTACACCCCTAGTATCCTCCTGATGTTGTAAAGCGTGTATCTGCAGCAGCGATGTTTGCAGTGAAGGACAGTTTGTTATCTAGGGTTAATTAAATGAACAAATCACTGTCATAACTTTGCTGCTTATGGAATGTGTTTTTGTTACAGGCCTATCTTCAATATGAGCTGGTTATTGACTGCTAAAGTAAGGGATCATTACTTCATCAATGGTGAGGAGTTCCATTAAGTGCTGCTTGATTGAATAAAGATGATCTTTATCTACTATAGAAGGACGAGTCTGGAACTGTAAGCCTCATGAAGTCCCACAGCAAAACCACAACAAATACTACTCGGTAATTTGATTCAATACTTTAGATACATTAAGTCATTTCTGTGGCTTTCAGTGCATTTAAGAATGTAATAATGCCTTTTTTTGTGTTGCACAGAAAGGATGTTTTTGCATTCAACACTGATGCACCATTGAGTGCTGGGGTAAACAAATGATTCATGTTAATTATTTGATATCTTGAAAAACCTGCATCAACCGTCAGTTGAACCCAGATATAATGCATCCAGTATATCTGGGTACTTGTCACTTTAATGCTTAAAGTCCTTGTTATTGTTCTTTAGGGAAATAACAAAACCCTCTCCAGCACGTCTTTCATATCAAGGAGGTAGGTCTGCCAGATGAGAATGGACTCGTGCTACAGTTAAGATTTGTTATTAACAACTGTCTCATTTATATTCCCAATATCTATTGACAGTGGCATCCAGGACTCATCAGCACTGCCCAGTACAACCAAGAAAGCAGAACCTGTGGCAAAAGTATACTTTCATTTTACTGTAGTATTAGTATATTATATTAGCTATAAAAAGTTGATGGTAGAGACACGACATGCTTGGTTTATTTGTGATTGTATACCTTTACACTTCTTTTTAGGCAAATATTTCTGCGGTAATCACAAAATTGAAATACACCGTGGGCTTGCCAACAAACGTTCTTCCTCCCTGTCTCTCTCTCTCTATTTCTATCATTCTCCCTGTCTTCCACCACCTTGTGTGTTGCAGCAGAAGCGCCATGTTAAGAAGCATCTGTTCAGTGACACCGACACTGACTATGCCACGACAGATGTTAGCTGGCTAAAGGAATCAAACCGGAAACCCAAACCCAAAGTTACCACATACTCCAGGCAGGCGCCGGTCAAACCTAAAGCGGTGTCTCTTCATACTCCATGTAGGCCTTTACAGCCACACATTCACGCTGCTCTTAACTTGGAATTTATTACATTAAGACTAACTTTTAATATTTGAAGACTTTGTATATGTTTTCCACTTTTTAGAATGAGTATTTTCATATAAAAAGGGTTTTCTTTCATTACAGATGAATCACCAGGTTTACCCCTACCCTCTAAACAACCTGTCAAGGGCACTTCCAAACTGAAAAAGGTAAGCCAGTATTGTTTTTGATTCGGTTTTCAAAGGTACATTGTGTAGGATTTGGCAGCAACTAGCATTCAATCAAGTCATGCACTATCCCTTTCAGCCACAGTATGCCATTGTTGTTTAATCAGCAGAAGCCTGAGGTTATCAAGAGAGTGGAGCAGCGGAAAAAGACATCGAAGCCTCTAGCAGCAGCAGCAGCACCCAAAGCAGCAGCAGCAGCACCCAAAGCAGCAGCAGCAGCACCCAAAGCAGCAGCAGCACCCAAAGCAGCAGCAGCAGCACCCAAAGCAGCAGCAGCACCCAAAGCAGCAGCAGCAGCACCCAAAGCATCAGCAGCAGCACCTGAAGCAGTAGCAGCAGCACCCGAAGCAGCAGTAGCAGCAGCAGCACCCAGCAGAGCTCAAGCAGCAGGCAGGAGGCCCAGGAGAACTGCAGCCATCTCTACCAAGAGCTACAGGGATCCAGACACTGATGACAGCCAGTCAGAGGCAGAGAAACCTCTGTCTCCCGAGGCAAACACATTTCCATATATATTACTTTCATTTCCATTTTCACATTTAGTACATTTCATCCTCTTTTGAAATATTACTGAACAAATAACATCATTTGTGTTCTAATAGAGTAATGCGTGTGACTAGGTTTGACCTGATCAGAACATTTGATTTCCAAGTATTGTGGATCTGCCAAAATCAATTGCCAGTTTGGAATCTTGTTAATTAAAGGAATGCAACAGACCAGTAGTATTAAACTCGTTAGGCATTACAATGAAGCCTACGTCTTAACTCCAAATAATACATCCATTAATGAGCCCATCTTTGATCCAGTCTAAGCAGTTACATCCCTTGTTACCCAGTAACATTGATAAGACATTTGTTTCAATATTTGGTGTTTTATCCTTAACAAACACATGCTAGGTGTTACTTTTTTAAAGGAAAATATGTGAAAATACTAACAAACATTTTGTAGTTGTAGTAGTAGAAGTAGTAGTAATAGATGCATAAAGTTGTTCCTCATCCCACGCACACAAGCAAAACCACCAGGAGCCATTGGGAGCACACAGTCGACTGTTTTGCACCTAATGTAAATGTATTTTAGAAAGAAGGCAGTTAATTAGAGTGCTGTTGCAAATAGACTGAAATCATACTGTCTTTGTTCCCATAATAATAGTACTCCTCCACTAATCATCTGGAGAAAGCTGAGAAAACCCACAACGCTGCCCAAGTGAAGAAGAAAAGGACTGCCAGCAAACAACCAACCAAAAGCTACAGGAAGCCAGAAAGCAGCGAATCAGAGTCGGAGCTCTTGGCACTGCAGCCACCCAATTCCAAGGTAGAGGTCGTTGGGTTGATGTGTCATGTTGTGATCAAGCTATATCTATTTTGCATGGCATAAAGCACCTGTCTGAATATACAGTATATATATGAAATCATATTTGTATTACCACATGGTAACTCTTTGCTTTATGTGACTTTAATTTGTATTTGATTAAAGCCCTAGCAAATATATCTAGTGGACATGTGTAAGGAGGCATCTATCTTTCTAGAATGATTCAAGAGTCACGTTAGCACTCAAAGTGAACGCAGACGGATGTAGCTGTTCTCCAGGCATCTTAAAGTTAGAGCTTGTGTTTTTGAAAGAAAGTAATACACTGGCAGGAAAATAAAAAGGGCCTGAACACAATTAGTATATTGGCAGACAATGACCAAGAAAGGTTCGGCCACGGGCAATCTTTTTTTTCAGAAATCCACACAGACGTACTCTCACACTACTCTGAGATCTGTAGGCTTAACAAATCTGTTTAGCCTGATGGCGCTGCATTAATAGTAGACTGTTGCAGAATATTTCCCATCCCTTTTTGGGTTTTCTGCCAACAGAAACATATTGAAGGCCAGCAGGGGAAGGTGGAGAAGAGCCGTTTAGAGGTTCCAGAGGTGAAGAAGAGAAAAAACACCTCCTCTGAGCAATCCACAGATACACACCAGAGACTGGACAGCAACAAGCAGTCAGATCTGAAAAAGCCATCTGGTTCGAAGGTGGGAGCCCAGCTCTATTTGAGTAATTTCAGCGTGCTTTTTGAAAAGTATAAGGCTATATAAATAAAAACATGCTTTACATTTTTCATCAATTGCTAGTAAAAGCATTAAAAACATTCCAAAAGCTGTTTCAACTCAAATGTAAGCACATAGCTGTATATTTTTATGTATAGCAAATGGTGAAAAATATCAAGATGTTACTTTTTAACTCTGAAGCTGCGAATAAGCCACAGTCTTGAACTTGAACATTCACATTGTGGTTCAGAATGGCTTTCATGCTTGTTGACATATAACAGAGACACTTTGCTTTTCAGGAGTTGCGGCCTAAGAATGTTCTTCCGGAAACTCCGAAGTTTAACAAGAAAGATTACGCCCATGCCAAAGATCAGATGAATGGAGTGAAGGATTCCTGGGCGGCCCGCCAGACCTCTTTCTGTCCGTCCCCTCCTCTGATCGAGAGGATGAGATGTAAGAGTGGAAAGTTACTCACCAAAAGTTAGATAACAGTCATTTGACATCAGCCTGTGTCATAGTGATTCAAATGATAAGCTAACTCCATCACAGTAGCCATATATTACTGATACTTCTGGAACTAGTTTCCCTTTATTTAAGTATTGTATAGCTATATAGTGTTTGGTTTTCACTCAGTGTAGCCATGCTGCATGTTTCCTTAACCAGCTCAAACCTTTGGAGATGATTCACCTGGTGGGGGGGGGGCTGACTTCGTCTCAGTTAAGTCCCCATGTGGCCTTAAAGTTAAGCCCTGTGGTCAAAAAAGAAAAGAAAAATCAGTTTACATTTTAAGACAAGAAGACAGATTTGAATTTCTGAAGGTCCGAACACATATTTAAAAATATTTCTGACCCAAAACCCCAACGTTTTGCACCTATTGTATTTAAGAGATTTGCTTTGCCTGTTTCAGTCATGAGATATTTTGTGTTAAGCTCTGAAAAATGTGCAAAACATAATGTGTGTACTGGAAGATGTTCCCACTAGAGGAATTTGTACTTTTATCTTTATAGAGAAAGATTTAAAACAGTTACATAAATGACCGTATTGCTCTCCAACCTTTTAACTGTAAATTGATATGAAGAAAAGCATGTATATATTGACCTTATACTCTCTGTCCAACTTCTGAGGCCAGCTGCTTGAACATCTGTGTTTACTTTGGTCCCTCACAGCTGCCGAGAGGTCAGCCCCAACCTTCGGTTTGACCTGCTCCCCTCTCCTCACCCCGTTGGGATCCCCACTCCCTGCCTCCCCTGAGCCTCCCTGCGAGGACACCCCCTCGCCAATCCTGCTGCTTCCCAAACCTCGCTCTACACTCAGCAGTAAAGGGACCTTCAGGCTCTCCTCTTTCTGCAGCGTGGATAAGAAGCACAGATCATCCAAGACTCACTCGGTCCAGTCTGTACGCTCTCTCTCTTCACTCAGCCGCAAAGGTCAAACAACCAAAGGTCAAACAACCAAAGGTCAAACCCCCGCTGCAGGTTTCCCCATTGGACCTCGTGCAGCAGAGGTAAAACAGCACCTCTCTGACACCTTATGGAGGTCACATGGCCGTATATGTATTTCGTGTTCAAGTTGACAATTACATTTTTAACGTGGCATAATACCACATTCTCACTTTCACCCAAATGATATAAACAGTAGCTGCGCAGTGTAGCAAAGAAAATGTACTATAAGTCATTCTCAACTGGACTTATTATCTTTTCAGAATTTCAACTACAAACGTCTTATTCATCAGTTGCGATGACTGCTGGGTTTTCTTGGTAGTTAACATCTTGGAGTGATTCAAAGACACACCTTTACACTACATAGAAGTTATTTACGTTATGCCACAGTCACGTGAGATTCACGAGAGTGACTTGAATGGAGGTGTGAATTATTACATAGCTTGAGGCCTTCAAAACCAAGAATTCAAGTGAGTATGACTATGACCTAAGCATTGCTTAGAGAACTGACAGCCGCTCTCAGGGGGTGGATGTGTGTAACCATTAGTCTGAAGTGGCTATTTAAGAGTTTCAACTTCCCCAGATAAATACATTAAGTAATTAAGGATCAAATGGTGGAATTGCACATGATGATCCGAATGATTAAGTTGCATGATTAAAAGGACCTATTTAACTCCAGACAGAGCGGATAATAGCACTGCAACACTTCATCTGTGCCTCTTAATGCGTTGCTGGAAATGTCTGTTCTGTCCCTGATCTCTGACAGCCATGGTGATTAGACACCCACTAAGTGAGTGTCCATACTCCTTCTTGTCCATCATTTTCTCATCACTTTCTGTCCCTCTTCATTCTTTTATTTGTTTCCAGATAAGTTCAATCCAGCAGAGTCTGCACTCAGCGCCTCCATCGCCTTTGTCTCCGTCCGCTCGGCCCCTGTTGACATCCACCTTCCTCGAGCAGGAGAAGCCCCCCATGTCTTCTCCTCCTCAGTCTACGATCCCTGAAGTCACCGTCAGCAGCCGTTATGGCTTCAGTAAAATGTCTTCAGTATCCTGGGTTTCCAGCCAGTCGTCCACTAAGTCATCAGTACTCACCAGCCGAGTTAAGGAGAGCCCCGATGACAGCCTGGCTGTGTCTCATAAAAGAGAGGTATTGCTTTACCACACTTCATGTTTTATGATCGCTTGATTCTAATTAGATGGATACATGGACTCACTGATAACAGCAATGAAAGTCCACTGACTGCTATTGTGATTTTGAATAGTTTTAACCAGTTTAACAAATGGCTTTTGCATTACTGTCCATCCTGACAGAAAACACCATCTTCAGACCGAGAACGAAACTCTGAGCAGCTTCGTATCTCAGGTAAAATACCATTTGTGTTTAACTTTTTGTTGTATTATCCAGTTGCTACATACTAACCTCTCAGCTAGGTCCCCCCCACGCGTAAACGCCAACGTTTTAATTCAGTATAAAATGACATCTTATTAAATAGAGGATACGTCCCCTCCTGACCCAGAAAGCGATGCAGCTTCAGGTCCAGGTCATCTCACGCCTAGACTATCTGGCTGGTCTACCTGCATGTGCCCTCCGACCTCTGCAGCTTATCCAGAATGCAGCAGCTCGTCTGGTCTTCAACCTTCCTAAATTCTCCCACACCACACCGCTCCTCCGCTCCCTTCACTGGCTTCCACTAACTGCTCCACTTCAAGACACTGGTACTTGTGTACCATGCTGTGAATGGTTCTGGCCCTTCCTACATCCAGGATATGGTTAAACCATACACCCCAGTATGTGCACTCTGCTCTGCATCAGCCAAACGGCTCGCTGCACCCTCACTGCGAGGGGGACCCAAGTTTCCATCAACAAAAACACATCGGTTTGCTATCCTGGCTCCAAAATGTTGGAATGAGCTCCCCATTGACATCAGGACAGCAGACTCAACTTCGAGCAATTTCTGTTTTCTTCTAGTTTGTATCTTCTTGGTCGAATGCACTTATTGTAAGTCGCTTTGGATAAAAGTGTCAGCTAAATGCAATGTAATAGTCGTTATGGTAATGTGTTCCCTCTAATGAGGCTCCACGGTCAAATGAGAGTCTGCTTAAGAGGAAACCCCTGTGTTCTGAAACAGTTGTATACCGGGTCATTGGTTATAACAGATGGTTCTTTTTACAGGACCAGGTCGCAAGCGCCACATCTCATCGTCGAGTGATTCTGAGGAAGATGAGAAGGAAGAGAAGAAAAAAAGCAGGATCAGAGGGCAGCGTTCTCCTCGGATGAAACCGAGGAAGTTGTTCAAGTCCTGTAAGACGTATTCTTGACTGCCAGTGAGCCGCTGTAAAGTACATTTATTTTTTATTTCAGGCAGGAATAACATTTCCTACATTTCCTGGTAGAGGAACTTTTATTAAGGAATCAGTGCGTCTTGTCTGTCGAATATAAGTGCACATGCAAACCTGAAAAACATGAGTCACTCAAAGTTATTTTTGTGAAACTTAGTTATTAAGTTAAGGCCTCTTGATGGTACACATATTTCCTCATCGTTTCAACCAGACCTCATGGTCAGGTAATTTAGACGAAAGGGAATGTAGTCAAAGGATAATGCTTTCAAAGGTATCAAGGAAAGAATACAGAAGTGTATCAGAGAGAATAGGACTGTGAATAAAAGCACTCATGGCACAGGTACCCTAAATACTTCTGGGCGTGTTGTCCTGTGTTCTCTGAGACTGCCAGAAATCACAAAGCTGTTTTAAAATAAGATGTAATACTTACATTTAAAATACAATTTTAGATGTTACATTATACAACATATAACAATAGTAGAGTAGACAAAAAAAGCTCTTTGAAAATAGTTGTGTTTTCCTGGCCTTCTTTTTTGGTTTTAGAAGAACACACCGATTGCAACCTGTATATTTAAAATCATATATATTTATTTTGTTGGGATGTTCACTCTAACCGATCAGTGTCTGCCTGTTACCTTTAGTCACTGGGATGTCTGCTGACGCTGAGGTGAGCCACGTGATGTCTTCTTCCCACACAATGAGCTCCAGTCACTGCTGGGAGGCCGAGAGGGGAGACGGAGACATGGAGGAGGAGGACTGCGACTTACCAAACCTGGCTGTGAACCAGAGCAGCATGTTCCAGCAGTTCAGCAACGACCTGAAGAATAAGTTCAAGGTTGGACACACACACACACACACACACACACACACACACACACACACACACACACACACACACACACACACACACACACACAGGACAAACGTATAAATAGTCCAGAGGGGAGAAAGAATATGCCACAGTAACTGCACTACTGACGTCTGCATTATGTAGTTCCCCTTTTCCTGGAGGAATTTCAGAAGGTACTTAACACCACTAATTCAAATATTTAACCAGGTAAGGCCCATTGAAATTAACTTTACAAGAGAGAACTGGCTGACAAAAACACACAGATAAAGAGACAGAATACACAAAAGGAGAGATGAAATGAAAGCATAAAGAAAGCCTGAGAATGCAAAACTAAAAGGTATTGTGTGGGACAAAGACCAACAGAACAAGAGTAATCTTATAGTAATGAGACAGAACTTAACAATTGGAATGAACCTCAGGGAGGCATAATAAGCTGTGTGATCCGTATTAAAACTCTGAGCTATGCATATACAAAAGATCTCCATAGTCCAACACAGGTTAAACAAAAACTGGCAGCAACAAGTAACTTTTTACCTTGAAAGAAAAACCAATTTAACATAAATAAAAGAAGATGACTGTGTGTGTTTTAGAAAGCAGTGACTGAGCTTGAAATATATCCCAGCACTTGTTATCTCTTGTCAGCTCTGCTTTCTTAATCCTGAAATATGTTTGTTTTCAGAACCGTCACAACATGGTGGAGATTTACAACAAGCAGACTCTGAAGACCGTCCAGCAGCACGTCTCCTCCCTCAACACGCAGGTCACCAAGCACAGGTCAGTTAGTATGTGGTTACTGTTGAATAACTAACATTTGCCTGTACTGTTCATATTGGCTAATCAGGGCCGGCCCTAGACTTTTGGGGGCCCTAAGCGAGCTTTGGCTTGGGCCACTCTAGCGCGTTCTCACTACACACAACACGGAACCAACTTTTGTCTTATGATGTTAGCATAAGCACACATATTGTATAAATAAACATGTAAACACCGTGGACCTAACCTCCTCTAGGGGGGTCCCGGGGCAAGCT